>NW_026068015.1:1814365-1866177 GCF_014885135.2 Alexandromys fortis
AACAACACACAAACTGTATTCATTTAAGAACTGCTTGGCCCATGAACTCTAGCCCTTACAGGCTAATTCTCGCACCTGGACTAGCCCATTTCTAATCATCTGTGTAAGCACCCCAAGGTGCGCTTACCGGGAAGATTCTAGCCTAAGTCCATCGTGGGTTGCAGCTGCCTGGGAGAGCAGAGCATGGCGGCTGCTTATGCAATTGAATTTAGTTCTTTCTTGTTTTCTAAAATATCCTTCCAATGTGACAACTATAGTTGGATATTCTGTTATGTCTGAATTATACAAGTTGTGGAAGTTGAATTTTCTTTTCTACTATTTTTCAACAATGTTAATTTTCCTTGAGATTTCACTTTGTCCCGTGTGTTTTATATATGCATACAATTTAGTCTCCAAGTATTTAACAATGTATCAATTATCTTATTATTTTAGTTTGATTTCTTTGTGTACTGAGAATGACATTTCATGTTTTCTCTTATTTTAAATGTTAAGATATATTTTCTTAGCTAGAATATGGTTTTGCTTAATACGTGTTCCATGTGAACTTGAGAAGAAAATATAATCTTCTGTTATTGACTATAGCTAGCTACAGATTTTAATTATATCCAACTAAATACTTCAGATGATTCTATTTTCTCTCAGACTTTTGTATTTCTGAGAAGCCTCTTTTATTTTCTGCTTCAGCTTTGATGGCTAATTTCTCAGATGTAATTTTAGTTAATGTGGTAATTATTATTCTCAATGCTTAAAATATTCCTCGGTGTGTCCTGAGCATCTCTGAAACTACAGGTGTTATTCTTCTTACATCTTCTTACATCATACAACTAGAAAGAGACCCTCTCTATGTGGCTGTGAGGCAGTTTTCTCTGGACTACTCCCCACATCTGAACCTTAATCGTCCACATGTAGTTTGGCTCCAGGCATCCTTCTTGATGTTCCATGTGATTCTGGATAATTGTGCCTGTGTCTCACATGATTTTGGGCAACACTGTCAATCATTCCTGCTTTGAATATTGTATGTTCTCAGCTCTTATTCTTTTTTTTTTTCTTTTTCTTTTTTTAGTTTTTTGAGACAGGGTTTCTCTGTAGCTTTGGAACCTGTCCCGGCACTAGCTCTTGTAGACCAGGCTGGCCTCGAACTCACAGAGATCCACCTGCCTCTGCCTCCCGAGTGCTGGGATTAAAGGCGTGCACCACCACCGCCCGGCCCCAGCTCTTATTCTTAATAATTTCCTTATAGACATGCGACAACTTTATTGTCCCAAATTGTTCGACAATTATTTTTTAATAAGTGTTTTTGTTTCTATTTGAATTTCAGATTTTTAAGGTTTTTTTTTTTTTTTGGTTTTGTTTTGTTTTGTTTTGTTTTGTTTTAAGACAGGGTTTCTCTGTGGCTGAAGCCTGTCCTGAAACTTGCTTTGTAGACCAGGCTGGCCTCGAACTCGCAGAGATCCGCCTGCCTCTGCCTCCCGAGTGCTGGGATTAAAGGCGTGAGCCACCACCGCCAGGCTGATTTTTAAGTTTTTATATTCATGTCATTAGACTCAGATTTTCTTTACCTACCTGCTGTGATGAATCCAGCTAAGTCATTCTCTCTATTGGAACGTTTTGTCTTACACAGTTTCTTTTTTATTGTCTCCTACAATTAGCATCTCTAATCTTAAATTTTTCATCTGCCCTTGGATTTTGTGTTGATTTCATTCTAAGCAAAGTCTTAATATAGTAATAATACTTTTTTTTGCTATCATTTTTAGTCCCTACTTCATATTTTTTTTTCATTCCTCTGTTCTGGTTTGCTCTATTAAACCTACATTTATTTTCTGTAGGTAAGGATTTTAAGTTTCCAAGGCAAAGTAGATGTTTGTTGGCAGAAATGATTTATTGTAAATAGACATTTAAGGATACGGTGAGAAAGTGTAAGGGAGGCTATCTAGTAGTCCTATATCAAGATTCCAATCAGTCTTGGTCATGTTTTCCCCTATACTAAATATCACAGGATTTTTTTTTCCCTCACCTTTATGTGGAATTGGATGGACTAAATGCTAACATGAGCTAATTCTCTGTGTATTCAGATTAGTCTGAGACTCCAGGTGCTTGCGCTCTTGGAAAATAGTTTCTCCTGTGGCAGGTGTGTCGATGAGAGCAGAAGGCCACATAGAATTTCCTAACAGGTTCTTTTTCTCCTCTCCACTCGGGGTGGGGGGCATGGATTTTCTGACACTCAGATATGTAAATGCAATCAAGTGTCTGCTCATGACATCCTGTCTGGCCCCTCTCCCATTTGGATCCCTGCAGAATATTTAATTCTCACACTTTCGGCTAATACACAGCATCTCATCAATTGATGTTCACATTTCTCTACTTGGCACTACTTCTGTGGGAAGCTCTTCCATGGGATTTTGTTGTACTAAGCTTTAATTTTCTGATAATCTTTCTAATCTAGGGGGCAGTTGTTCACCATCTGGCCTTTTTTTTCTTATAGAGAATTAAGAGGCACTGAATTTTCAGTTCATCTTTTTAATTATTGTTATGATAGGCTGACAAATTGTGAATTCCTTACATGCTAACCAAGAAATTATCAATTTGGTTTAGTTTCAGAAAAAGAATTATACTTAAATTATATTGACAGCTTCTTGAGAGGGAAACCAAATCTTCTTCTTCACAAATATAGTTTTGTTCCTGAAGCAGAATTGATATTGATGAGTATTTATACAAGAAGTAAAAACATGTGAATGAGCTGCTAGCACTGTTGTTAATAGTAGAATGTTAGTAGATGATCAGCTTTCTGTTTGTTTGCAAGGCAAACATCAGGGTCTTATGGAAAAGAATACAAGGTGTTTTTAACAGAGTAAAATTTGTCTCAATATATAAAAGTGTTTGACATTCTATTTATTTTAAATAATATTGAGACTCAACACTCATATACGTATAGAACTTTCACAGATTTATTTTACATTAAAATAAAAGTACAAACAAATATTGATTCAAAAATGCTGCATTTCAATAGGTACTGGCAGACGTTTTGTTATATTTTTCAATTTATGTGACTATTAATTGAGAAGGCAAGATGTAAAGTAAAATCTATAAACATGTCACGTTAAAATATAATAATTTACTACCTTTATGTATGTGCATATATGAAAAGCAATACTACACATCTCTTCCCTTGTTTAGCATGCAGTTTGTCATATAGCTCTCTCATAGGTTTTGGGTAAATTCTCTTAACATTTTATGAAATACACTAATAAAAGTGTAGTGATCTCTGGCACTTTCTAAGATAAGGAACTTGATACACGTTCCTTGATAAACAAGCATCTAAGGCTGACATCTAACCTGTAGCCAAGAATCAGTGAATGGCTTTAACCACCACTTCTTAGATTTTTCTCCTAGGATTTTATTGTAGGCAGAAGCTTAAATCAGAGAAGACAATCAAATGACTATCTACAGATGTAGTAATAGGAAAGAAAACTTTCTCATACCACCCCAGGCGTAAACTGGGCTTGTTTATGACTAGTCTATTTTATTTATTTTTATTATTCTTGTTTTTTTATCATTTTATTGAAAATGCATTTCTTTTTTTTCACATAATATATCCTGATTATGATATCCTATCCCTCGACTGCTCCCAGTTCTTCTGCATGTCTCCTATCATTTGGATACTCTCCAACTAGAAAACAAACAGGATTCTAAGATATTATAATATCTTAGAATATAATAATATAATACAATTAATATATTGGAATGTAATAAATTATGGTAGGATAAAAGAAAAACAATCAAAGAGTTGGACCAGAAAAAAGAAGCAGAAGAAATGAGCCCACGAGAAGTCACAAGAATCAAAAACCCACTCATTTGCACATTAAGGAAACCCATAGAAACATTAAACTGGAAGCCATAGTATATATGCAGAGGACCTGGTGCAAACACTTGCAGGTCCTGTGAATGCTGTCTCGGTTTCATTGAGTTCAGAAGAGCTTTGTCTATGAAGATTTAGAGAGCATTGTTTTCTTGGTGTGCTCTGACTCTTACACTCTTTGCATCTCTTCATCAGGATTACCTGAACCCCAAAAGTAAGGATTAGGGCTGAGTATTCCAGGGTCTTGCACTCTCTGCATAATATCTGACTAGGGTCTCTGTATTTGTTACCATGTTCTATAGTAGGAAGCTTTTCTGATGATGACTAAGCAAGGCTCTGATCTATGAATTTAGCAGACTGTCCTTAGTAGTTATTTATTGCTAATTTGTTGAAATAATGGGGGCGGGGCTACGTCCCCAACACCCCAACCGCTTGGCTAGCTCATGCCCGAAATAACAACACACAAACTGTATTCATTTAAGAACTGCTTGGCCCATGAACTCTAACCCTTACAGGCTAATTCTCGCACCTGGACTAGCCCATTTCTAATGATGTGTGTGTGTAAGCACCCCAAGGTGCGCTTACCGGGAAGATTCTAGCCTCCGTCCATCATGGTGTCTCTGCTCCAGAGAGCAGAGCTGTTGAGTCTCCGGGAGCAGAGCAGAGTCTGACCTCACTTCCTCTTCAGCCCAGAATTCTATTCTGTTTCCTCCTCCCATCTATCTTTTAACCTATCAGGGCCAGCCAAACAGTTTCTTTTATTGCTCAGCAAATGAAATCAACAGATTGATATATGACACTCCCACATCACTAATTTTTTTTAGATCAATACTATTTCATTTTGTTCTAGATCACTGGGATATTTAGTTTTTGGGTTTTGAATACCCAAGCAGTGTTGCATGGACATGGGTTCCATATCATAGATTAGGCTTTATGTCAAAACAGAGATTGCTTGGTAGCACCTTACAAGTGTTTTGGCCACCATCACATTAGCATATCTTACAGGCAAAACAATATTATAGATTAAAGGGTTTGAAGGTTCACATTTCTCATTTAATAGTGTGCAGAGTACTTGGTTCTACTAAAGAAGCTAGAACAGAGGAACAGAGTGTCAATGTAGGCAACAGTTCGTCTTGTCCATCTGCAACGATCTGTGCCTATGCTGTCTTTAGCAGTGGGACCTTGCTTGTCAGCTTGTGTAGAGATGCTATAACAAACAGTCTGGATTGTTTGGGAATTTCTATGGAACCACTTTGGCCAACAACTCAATTGCTTTTAGAATAGTTTAATTCTATTAAGTTTATCTTGGGATAGAAAAACATATATAAAATTGTATTATTTTATAATTTATGTTTTAATTTATAATCTAGGTCCCATTTCAGAGATGATACTCTGAACACAATGGATTTTGTAGTGTTTTTCCATGCACTTAATCATTTATTGGTTGAGAATTCCAAAGAGGAAACCTAAGTTTGATCTGCTGGTCTTCACTCTGACCATCAATGACAGGTTTCATTTCGGAAAGTAAACTTATTTTCTTTCAGTGTGCTTAGAAAAATCATATGTTTTCATCAGCAGCATTTATTATTATACACTAGAATAAAAGAGATAGAGGAAAGAAAAATATGATAGCTGATTTGAGCAGAAAAGCATCAGAAAATTCTGAAATAAGATAAAGCCTAGCATTTTTTATTGTGTGTTATGAAGTAGAATAAATAAGTATATTTTGAAGAACAGCTACATTTGGATTTTATTACACTAAATAAAATCTCTGATCTATACACTTTTCAGTTGAATAATAGCCTTGAAACTTTCAAAGACAAGAATGTGGCAAATCCACAGAAAAATAATCTTCTATGTAATTATGCTGAATGACTAGGTAAAGTCTACAAGCTGACGTACTCAGCACACAATTAGAGACTTTCAAAGGTATTTAGTAATTTGTTATACAATTTAGCCACCCTTTTCAAACACCTACTGCTTATCAGACACTACACTATGTGTAAGGGTATATACGAGAGCAAGAGAGATTCATCTTAAATGACCTTCCAAATGCTAATGGGTGGAAAGTGGTAGTTGGTAAATATCCATAAAATTATATTAGTGAATAATGAATTAAAATGATTGTATAAAGCTCTAAGTTAAGGTGAGTGAAAATGAATGACAAAGTAGATGACCATTTTCTTACATTTAGAATTTCCTGAAAACTGTATCTCAACAAAGACCTAAAAGATAAAAGGAAGCTATTCACTTTCCAATGTGTAGGTCCTGGAAGGATAATTGAGGCAGTTAGAATGGTAGAGTGGATGCCAGGAAAGAATCTCCTAGATATGTTAGAGCTAAACAATACAACTATATTCTATGTGATCACTGCATCCCCTGAATAATAGCTCTAGCAGAATTTTTACATCTGACAATTTCACAGCTTCTCTTTCTTGGCTAGAGCCACAATGAGAGGGTTTTTTTCTATTTAAAATTAAAAAAAAAATTATTGATTTTTATTGAGCTCTACATTTTTCTCTGCTTCCTTCCCTGCCTCTTCCCTCCCCTGTAACCCTCTCCTAAGGTCCCTATGCTCCCAATTTACTCAGAAGATCTTAACTTTTTCTACTTTTCATGTAGATTACATCTGTACTTGTCTCTCTTAGTGTCCTCATCGTTGTCTAGGATTTCTGGGATTGTGATTTGTGGCCTGGTTTTCTTTATTTTATGTCGAAAAATCATTTATGAGTGAATACAGATAATATTTGTTTTTCTGGTTCTGGGTTACCTCACTCAAAAAGATGTTTTATATCAATTTTCCTGTTAAATTCAAGATGTGATTTTTTTTTCTGCTGTGCAGTACTCCATTGTGTAAATGTACATTTTCTGTATCCATTCTTCAGTCAAGGGACATTTAGGTTGTTTCCAAGTTCTGGTTATGATAAACAATGCTGCTACGAACGTAGTTGAGCACATGTCCTTTTGGCACGATTGAGCATCCTTTGGATATATACCCAAAAGTGGTATTACTGTGTCTTGAGAAAGGTTGTTACCTAATTTTCTGAGAAATCTCTACACTGACATCCAAAAGGGCTGTACCAGCTTGCATTCCCACCAGCAATGCAAGAGTGTTTCCTTTACCCCACAACCTCTCGGCATAAGTTATTATCAGTGTTTTTGATTTTGGCTATTATTACAGATGTAAGATAGATTTTCAGAGTTGTTTTTATTTTAACTTTTCTGATGACTAAAGATGTTGAACATTTCCTTAAGTGTCTTTCAGCCATTTTAGATTTAAAATTTCAGATGAAGTTTGTCATTTTGGTTTCCATTCAATAAAATATCACCCATTTAATTATATTCTTCCAATGTTTCTTCATAAATATCTACTTTACTCTTAACTTCTGTTTTCATTAATATTTTTCTTACAAGAATTTTGTTACTTTTTATTTGAGTTCTCTCTATTTTCTTACAATGTCACAGAGTCTCCTAAAACTGCATTTGCTCTGATTTCTACAACTTGATATATTTTATTAACATATTTTTCCTGGAATTCTTCATCATTTCCTATATATTCCTTCATTGATCTGTTCAGAATCAAGTTATCCGATTTTCAGATTTTCTTCTGGCGTTGCTTTCTTAGTTATGCCTGAAGGGTTATCCTTGGTATGATTTCAAAATCCTTCAGTTCGATAAAAGTTTTATTTCCCTAACATAAAATCTGTTCCTTTTATGCCTGGTAAGCAGACATTTCCTGCAAATATTATATGCATTTCACATGAACTTCAAAAATATCTATAAAGCTATAGCCATCAAGACAATATAGTGTTGGTATAAGAGCAGACATATAGACTGATGGGTCATAATTTCATGCTTTTGTTACCAAATGATATTTAATAAAACTGCTAAGAAAACATTGGAAAGGGTTAGTTTTCTCAACACACACACACGCACGCGTATACACATATATGCAATGTGAACCTTTTTTTTGTTAAATAAAAATAATAATAAAATGATACCTTCCTTGAACGCTTATCCAAAAGCTTTGCTGCTATTTTTCTGTCATCCCTTCTTCTGTATTGACTTCCCTATGTCTTGCCCAGTTGATGGACACTCCCTGTTTTTCCATTAGTGCTGAAATCTACCACAAAAGAGTTTCTTCAAAATATCCTTAATGATGACTAACACTTTCTCTTTTTACTTAAATATGAATGTCATTGGGCAGCCATGAGCAGTTACTAGATATTTTGTCTTTTCTTACTCCAAAATAAATTTAAAAAAATCTGTTACAATGAAAAGTTTCAATACCTATTCCAAGTAGCTAACGAATCAACAGTGATTTTATCAGTTTTATTATCTGAGGTATTCTATTGTGTTGAGGAAAAAACATATAAATATGTAATTTAGTTATGAAATTCTAATATGAAAGGTATGTGTTTGAAAATAAATGTCCTAAATTCCTTTGGTCAATATAGAATTAGAACAAAAGAATATATATGTGGGACAAGAATAAACTGTATGAGCTAGGACAGGACCTACTTAAAGGAAACCCTATTTTGAATGCATCTGTGTTACCAACCCTTCTCAGTTTGATGCTGATGCCCTTATTATTTTTTTCATATATTGGAAGGCGGCTTATTTGGAGCAGAATGAAATAGAACTTTGCACTTACAGAGCATATTTCATCAGAAAGGTCATTGTGTGCTTCAAACTCATTAATCCTCACAGCTTCCCTGGGGGTGTGGAACATATTACCCAGGTAAAGAATTTAAAGCTGAGATGTATAAACAATTTTATCCTGTCACACTGAAATAAAATGGCCAAATCTTCAGTTAACACACTGCACATGCAAATTTTTAATGCCACAGTTATTAACTTGAGGGTAGTTGAGCATTTCAAATAAACCTGGTCAGCAAAAACAATGTTTGTTAACACAAAGTGGTTGATCTACTAAAACATATGCTCTTTCCCTTTAGCAAATATAAATAGAAAAAGACAAGATCTCCTGAGTAAATTGGGAGCATGGGGACCTTGGGAGAGGGTTGAAGAGGAGGTGAGAGGCAGGAGGGGAGCAGAGAAAAATGTAGAGCTCAATAAAAAAGAGTTCTCAAGGAAAATATTATATTTGTTGTTATGTTAGCTGGATATTTTGTAGGAAATGGTACTCAGAGCAAAAAAAAATTGTAGAATGATACTGCTGCCTTTCATTTAATTGAAGAGCTCATAGAGAAAAACACTTTAAAGTTATAATTATGTATATTTAAATATGAAAGCCATAGAAATTATCTGTGAACTTTCTACTAAATATTCTGTCACTTCCAAATTGAGTAGATCTGCCCTTCTGATAGAAATGAGCAGCTTTTTAGTAAACTTAGAGAATGTAGTAGAAATTTTGTTCCAAGTCTTCATAGGAATTTAAAGACATAATAGCATAATTTTTCATTAAAGGCAAAAAAGTGGGAATGCAAAAATACCTTAAGATTCTGCATTAATAATTACTTTATGGAATATCTTATATATAAAGCAATTAAGCTGACTCAGTGATTCTGTGAGAAATATGGGATATAGTGCCTTTCCTACTTTTAATTTGAACATGCTTTCCATAAGTTTCAAACTTCTTTTCCTAATTTTTTTTTAATTTGCTATAATTCATAATTTACCTCTTCCTTTTTCTCACTCCAATTCCTCCTGTAATCCCACATTACTCTCTTTGAAATTCCTGGCCTTTTTCTCTTTAATTTTTAATATATACATCAGTGTGTGTGTGTGTGTGTGTGTGTGTGTGTGTGTGTACATATGTGTGTTTCTGCGAGTATGTATATTCTTAAATACCTAAATGGCACCTGCTCAGGCTGTAAAATGTTACTTCCATATGTGTTCTCAAGGCTCACCATTTTGAATTGAATAACCAATCGATGTACTCTTTCCTAGGGAAGACTATTTCTGCTCTCAGCATTCCTTCTTTGCTTTAAAGTTCTTTGTGTAGGACTGAAAGCTTCTGCTCCCCAACCCTGCCAGCTCCCATCAACCTTAGTATGTCTGCTGGTGTCATTCTTCAGCTCTTTCTTAGGCAGCCATGTTGGTGAGACTTTATGGGTATAACATCTGTCCCTTCTAGGAGACACAATCCCACAGCAAACTTCCTGTTCCTCTGGCTATTAGAGTCTTTCTGTCCCCTTATCCTCATTGAATTCTGACCCTTAGGTGCTGGAATTCCATTGTCGATGTTTCCATTGGGACTGGGTTCCAAGTCTGCAATTTGATTGGTTGTATTTTTTATTGTGATCTAATTAAACATAAGACCTGTTCACCAAGAAAGACATCATGGCTGTTATTAAAAACCTGACAAAATACTTAGGGATAATGAAATCAGGATCTTGGAGGAAAACCTAAAATGACATTTACCAAACAAGTATATTCCCTAACTACTTTCTAAAAATTTGTGCTTTTACACAAAATAAATTCTTGGCCTGCATCAAGGTGACTTCTCTTTATTTAGTTTTAAATGAGAATAATAACATAGTGAAAATGGGTGTGAATCATTTGACAAAGAGCATAAATAGTTTATATTAAATAACATATAAGTAAAGTTTATAATTTTATCAGATAAAAGAAATACACAATTTGATTACATTATTTTTCTTATGTACATATCAAAGCAACATAATTCAGCAACTATTACAGATGCATTTCTTAATCATTAGGTCATGATGCAAGGTAAAAAAAATTTCAGCAAGTTTAAAGATTATTTTCTCTTTTTATAGCCTCTATTAAATTACAAGTTAATAATTCTTTTGTTAGTTTTTTTTAGTAGGTTTTGAATGATACTTTAGTATAATGAGCAATTTGTAGTCACAAATCCCTTCTCAACTCTGAGTATATCACACAAGTCACAGAGTGTTTACCTCTGGGAATGTTGCTCAAAGTTGTCCCAGAGCTCCTCAATTTCTCTAGGCATTTTACAAATAGTGTTTTGTTATTTTTTAAATTCTACAGATTTATTATTTTTTCATTGCATTCGCAAATTCAATATTCTGTACTATTTCTCTAAATGTTACAAAGACCCTTACTAACACATCTTGGGAATAATTGTACAAAATTCTCTTGTATTTATTTTTAAATCAACATTATACAATTAATTAAGCAATGCAGAACATCTTCCATATAAAGACACCATGCTACACTTTAGAAGACAAAAGGTGATGACTGTATTTTCAGGAAAATGATTATCTTGTGATCAACCATAAGAACTAAGTAAATAACTTACTATATTATTTGTTAATTTATTAAAAATATTGTGATAATAATTAGGACCAAGTGATAATAGAGTAAATACAACAGGGAAATGGTGTTAATTTTGGAGATAATTAGCAAACTCTAATGTAGAGTAGACATTTCTGCAATAGTTTTAAAGAATATACTTGAAATGCGTACAGCACTTTAGATTTTATGAAGTTTTTCATGAGAATATGTAAGTTAAAGTCTTTTTACTCAATATTGGTCAGCAATGACTAATACTAGAGTGATACCATTTAAACTTATCTTGGTGACCCGAATCTACTCACAGAAACATGATGGAGGGTTGACTTACAGGAGCAATGGAGGTTCAAAGTCAGACACAACACCAAGAAGCCCAAGCAAAAGGAGTAAAGACTCAGGAAACCTCCTATCTGTTTCTCCCTGAGCAATTGACAGGCAGGTCCACTGGAGAGTGTTTTCTTCCCTCCATTTATTTAATGTCGGAATTGTCCTTCTTTGAGATTTCTATTGATGTTCTATTGGACTAACATCATTTCCTTATCTATTCATTCTCTAGCTCATTAGACCTACTAATTTCCATCACAGCCTGTATAGGAATGAATACACACACAATAACACACATGCATATATAGCATTATGCATATATATACATATATATTAGACACACGTGTGTGCCTCTATGTGTTTCTCTGTGTCTATGAGCATGTTTTATGCTGTATTTTAGCCTTGTTAGAGCTAGAATGTAGGTGATATGATAGAGCAAACATTGTTACCTAGTCATCCACATCACTTACTGCAGAAAGAGTGCCAGAATTTGGGAAGAGTTCTGGGGGGGGGGGCGTGTGTAGAGGTGTAACTAATGAATATAAGTATATATAATTTTAACCAATAAAATATGTGATTTACAACTGTTAGAAAGAAGAATAATCTTATTTCTACTGTTCAGATTTTTCTGTTTTTAAATTGCAATCACAATTCATTCCTGAGTGTTTTAAAGTGAAACACTGATAACAAGGCAACCTTTCACACAGTTCATCTGAGGGGTATCCCAGGATAATGATTTAACTGTACACTTAGTGAAATTATTTAGGGCCGCATTTAATTACATAGATTATATGCTGACACATTTTAATTTATCTGACCTCATTAGAGCAATTTTATAGCTTAATTAGGGTTCAAATAAATTAAATCTTAAGTATTTAAGGGAAAGGGGATCTGGCAGTTTCAATGAGCAAAGGACTGCTCTGATGATGTTTGAAACATCTAGAAAATAGGCTTAAAGTAATTTCAGACACATATTTTAATGCCAAAATTACTTTCTTTTGTTACCACTGAAGTGTAAATCTCTTGTTATAAGAAAAAGTCAATATATTTTAAAATTGAAAATACCACGGTTTTCTTCAGACATTTTCTGAAGCAGTCTTTTCTCAACATGAACTTTCTTGTACTTAAAGTTGCATTATTGTAATGCTGCCCTTAAAATCCTTATGTAATATTTTATTCCATCTTCTGCAGCAATAGCATTGTTTTCCGAGGTTTCTACTTCAAGCTGTTGTGAGTGCCCTATATAGAACAAGCGCTTATCTCTCTCCATGCTTCACCTTTGCAAAGAGAGCAGCTGCTGTCATATAAGACAGTGCCAATTTCAAAAGAAAGCACCTGGAGGCACAATGGCCTGAATGATAACTGAGTATTCTTGGCCTGGCCAAAACTGGGCTTGAGAGGCCCATTTAACATTAGGGGTGCCATCAATCTTTTACCACAGTTATCCTACTTGGAGGTGATATTAAGTTTCTTCAGAAGCATGTATGTGGTAACTGGAACCAGAGTTCCAACAATTGCACAGAGTCTCTCACACATCAGATTCAGAGGTCAAGAGAGACCCACACCTTTTTTTCCTGATAAACAAACATACATAGATCTAACACCCTGTTCTGCTTTCTCTCCATGAGACAATAATGCATGAATTTTCAATGTAAAATTATAAGAGGTGGCTAGTCAATATGTGTTTTGGATATATGAAAGTTGTTATTTTTCATTGGTGGAACTACTTCTCCCCATTTTTCTGCTATCCAAAGATACTACAGATCCCTGATTGGATTATTATTATTATTATTATTATTATTATTATTATTATTATTATTTTGCTACAAGAAATAAAACATGCATTCGACTTACTTAAAGCTAATACATGTAGTAACCATTTTGATAATAAGCACTAATTAAAAGATTCTATATGTCACTTAATTGTAATAATACTTCTACAATATTTTGATAAGTAGGCCTAGCCTACAGGGACCAGGGAATAAAACAAAATGCCAGATAGTTTATTTGAACCAAATATAGTTTCTAAAATCAATTCTACAGACAGCGTGTTAATTTACGATATACTCTGACACCTGCCTGTAACAGGATACATTAGTTTGTATCCACTCAAATTATTACACTTAATTGTCCCCTGACTAAAGCCCCAAATCCTTCCATATTATATAAAAAGGCAGAATTCAGTAGACTAACAGCATCTTTGGTTTAAACTAAGGAATATAAATTTTATGTATTTATCAATGTGATGCTGATTAATTATCTACATAGCCTATGTAATTTACAAATTTACAAAAAGTTTATATTAAATCCAGTGTGCAAGGTATTTGAATGTGAAACTCCATAAAGTGTTTTTTAACAGTGTTTATAATTGAGTTCTGGAATTAAATGCAAATTTAAATGGCATCGACCCTTATTGGACTGAATGATTTATACATTTGTTTTAGCATGTAAAACTCTATAGTAGATATACTACTTAAAAGAAATGTGCGCTATGTTCATAGCTTTTAAAATATGAATTTTAGGCTTTCAAGTAAGTACTACTATAGAGCGTATTTTAACTTAAATGATATATCATATTAAGTCCTGTCAACCAGCTGAAGACTGGAAACTTGCTATGGATTTAGTCCAACCCATGCATCGCTGATGCAGTTTTCAAGAGTCTGCTCAAATACAGAGCAAATTAGCAGCTATTCTGCTAAGAAGTGAATGCTAAAGAGGAAATCATTTGGCTTCTGCATAAAGATTAGTTCAAACGTACTTCCTGTTTTTCACATACTTACTTTATTCAAAGCACCCACAATTAACTGCCTGCCTCTTTCCCAAATATTACAGTGCACACTTTCAATTATACTCTGCCACTTACTCAGTTCTTATACTGTGTTCTTTATGAACTTTATTTTCTCTTCAACAGACCTCTGGAACCTTCCTGGTCTAAGAGAATGGACTGACTATTCCCTTATCATATAACCTCCTTGATTTCAATGTTGGTCTGAGCATGAGGAAGATATTTTGTATACATTCATTGAAATCGTGAACTGTGACAGTTAAGAAAATGAAAACATGATGAATTACATGTGTTCTCTCTGCTCCTCTAGCTTCCTATGTATAGTTACCAAACTGTTACTGGTACTTTTGAGATCACATGCAGAGAACAGGCAATAGAAAAACTAGAAATGATTCATTAGAGCTATCACAAAAGTCCTCTTGGCTGCATTTCTCAAATCAAAGTTGAAGTCTCTTGCTCTTGAAATATGCATATACCACAATCAGAAATTCCTTCAGCCAAAGGAATCTAATCCACATTAACATTACAATGGGGCATATTTGCATGGTACTGTTCAAATCCCTTCAATTTCCCTCTTTATTTTGAAGGAATTGCCTCAAATTTTGCAGGTTTGACATTTTCCACCAAATTCATAAAGCTTAAAGAAAATGTCAAGATAGAATCAGCCTCATTTTTTTTTCTTAGATAAATATGATGGCAATGGTTGGGGACCTTAAGTAAATTAATGACCTGTTACCTACAAACTAACATGATTACTGATGTCACTCAAGACTTTCTTCCCAATCCTTTGCCATGTTCTGCTTTTCTGTTTTCTAGCTTAATATTTATAACACTGCATGGATTATTCTTTGAAGGATTCATTCTCTATTTTAGCTCAAATCTTTGATCATACAGGTCCTATATTGCCATGAAAATCTTCTTTATTTTTAAAGTAACCAAAGTTCAGTCATTTTAGAGACCTCCAATGATGTCTTCCATTTACTTTGCAAGTTACTTTGCAGACCTCACTCTTTAAACATGTTAAAAGCAATTACTGAATACCATAGCATTGCCATGATTCCTATATTCAATCCTACTGATGCTTCCTTGAATTATTTCTCCAAACAATAGTGGCTTATTAACATGGTTTTCCCCCCACTCTCTGTGATAATACCTAGTACATAAAATCTCTGTGATCACAGTCATTAACATAATCCCCGTTGCTGGCCGATCATGCATAGAAAGGACTGAACTGCAGATGTATTGCTTCCATGCATATCTACGTTTAGAGAAGAAAAATATTAATTTTATATTGTGGAGTCTCCTTTCCACAAAAGATTTTAGGATATTTTAATGATTAGAATACCTAAAGACAGATACTTTATAACCTTAAATTTATACCTTACATAATTCTTTACCTAAATCTTTATTATGATAATATCTTTATCATGGCATTCTTGGTGTAATGGAGAAATTATTAAATTTCTTAAATGTTTAAAGAGCGGTCTTCTGCATTGGATATGTGATAGACACAAAATATAATTGTAGGGAGCAAACCCAGTGTTTCTTCTTATAATTTATAAAATAGAGGTAATAAAAGACTAGACAAAATTTACAATGGAGTAAGAAGATGACTATTTTTAACCAATTGATGTGTTCTTCCCCATGAAAGACAACTTCCTTGCTTTTAGCATTCTTTAGTTACCTGTAGTCTTATTGTTGTTGTTGTGGATTTTTGTTTGTTTGTTTGCTTAGTGTTGAGACATATTCTTGCCACATCTTCTTTCAAGACCATTGTTGTTAACCACATTCAGCTCATGTTTGGCAATCATGTTCATGAAAGTTTATGGGTGTACATTCTGACATTACTCAGCAGTACAATCTCACAGTACACTCTTTGAACTACAACATATTCTCTCTTTCCACCTGTTCCTCCTTAATGTTCACTGAGCTTTAGTTTGAGGAGTTGTTTTGTAGATGCATCTATTGAAACTAGGCTCCATAATTCCTCATTTTTTATTGGTTGTGGTTTTCTGTTATGACGTCCACCTGTTATAAACAGAAGTTTCCTTAATGAAGTGTGAGAATTACGGTTATCTATGGGTATTACAATAAATATTTAAAATGTAGTTAGGAACTACTCTGGTTTAGTAAATGGTGGTTGTAGTTCTCCTCCAAGATCCATGACTTCCCTTTCCCTGGGTAGTCGAGTAGGTTCCCAAGACCATGCATGATTTCCCTCTTGTTGAGTCCAGTTAGACAGCTGTTGGTTACTGCCAAGATGCAGGCCTCCACTGCACCCTTGGTTTACTATTATGGTCATTACTATGGTTCATAGGTATCATAGATTGTAGAAATCATTTTCTTTCATTTTCATTTTTACTTATTTATATATTCTGAATGTTAATGTACTACTATATACAGGGGCCATATTTTTTTCCTAATCTATGGGCTTTCTCCTTACCCAAATGATTGTTTCTAGGTTTTTAATTTTTTGAAGTCCTTCTTGGCAATTGCATAACGTCACTCTTAAACAAATAGAGTCCTGTTCAGGAAGTCTTTTCTCACAACCATCATGCAGGACACTGCAAATATTTTTTTTTTCTAGCACTTTCAGTGTCTCAGATTTAGCTCTTTGAAGTATTTTGAGTTGGTTTGTGTGTGTGTGTGTGTGTGTGTGTGTGTGTGTGTTAAGGTGATAGGTACATTCTACTGCATGTAAAAATCCAGTTTTCCTAGCACTATTTGCTGAAGATGCTCTCTTTTATCCACCTTATATTTTGGGTGTCTTTGTCAAACATTGGGTGGCTTCAGTTACATATACTCATGTTTGGGTCTTTTATATTGTTATCAGTTTACATGTGTGTTTTGTGCAAATATTATATTATTTTTATTAGTATGGTTCCATAATATATCTTAAGGTTTGGAATGGTAATTTGTCTGGCATTATTTTTTATTGCATTGTGGTCAGATATAATACAAGGATTTATTTTCATCTTTTGTATATAGCACTTGTTTTGTGTCCCAGAATGTGGTTTATTGCATAAAAGATGCTGATGCTGAGTAGAAAGTATATTATTTTATATTAATCTGAAATATTCTCTTGGTATTTAAGTCCATTTTGATGTATGATGTTGATAAATGCTGATATTTCTTTGTTTATTTTTTCCAGATGATCTTTCTATTGGAGATAGTGTCATATTGAAATTATCCAATATTAATGGGTTGATTTTCCCTTTTGTCTATAAATCCATAGTACATTTTGATGAAACTGGAGGCATGAGAATTAGTTGCATATATGTTTAAGAGAGTAATATGTTTTTGCTTAATAGTTAAATTCATTAGGATACAAGGTCCAAATCTATCTGCTCTAATATATTTTAGTTTAAAGTTTCTTTTGTCTGATATTAGAATAGCAGTACCTACATAGTTTCTGGTCCCATTTGGTTGAATTAATTTTGTCCACTAATTTACACTAAGGAAGTGCCCACCTTTAAAACTAAAGTGTGTGTGTGTGTTTTTGTTGGTTTTGCTTGTGTGTGTATAGACAAGGAATAGATGTATTTTGTTTCTTAATCCTTTCAGTAAGCCTTGACTTTTGATTGGAGAATTGAGGTCATTAATATTGAAGTTATTATTATAGGCTATGTTTTAATTGCAATTATGGTATTGTTGATTTTAATTTTGTGTTCTCAGTGGTACTTGATGTATTAATAAATAGAAATTCATGTTTCTTTTACAAAATTTTTGTTGTATTATCTTCAGCCTGAATGATTACTTCCTTTATGTTCTTCAGGTTTGGTTTGTTCGGTATACACTTTTAGGCTGTTTATATTGTAGAAAGTTCTTATTTCTCCTTCAATTATGGTGAACAGTTTTGCTTGGTATAATAGTATAGGCTGACTCTACATAGCCTACAATGCATTTCACCAGGATCTTCTTGTTTTAGAAGTTTACATTAAGAAATAAGTGTAATAATCTGAGGGAATGAAGAACACCATGAATATGAGGACTTCTGAATCAATGTGAGCAAAGCTATTATTTACTTACAATGACTGTAGCAGCATTAACAGAGCCTGCAAAGGTCTGATTTTGGTATTCTCTGTGTGTGTGTGTGTGTGTGTGTGTGTGTGTGTGTGTATATCATGACTTGCAGTTGAGTCTTTTAATAGAATTCTTGAATGTACAAATGAATAGGTCTCTGATTCTTGTGCCTTCTGTTGGGCTCTTTTCCTTCTGTTATTTTGTTGTGCCCAATGTAAATGTGATAGTTTTTTATCTTATTTTATTTTAGAAAATGAATGAATGAATTAATGAAAGAATAAAAACCTAACTACTATTTTAAAGTTTACAAATATCTTATATACATGCTGGAAGGTAGAAAAGGAGTTTTCTTTGGTAGAGTGTACTCTGGGTATATCAACCACTCCAGGACATGTATCATGTTTAGGAGTAGTTGCCCAACCAACATATAACTTGACTTTACAGTTTTTTGTTTTGTTTTGTCTCTCCGTGTGTTTAGGGGGGGCAGGAGTTGGTTTAGTTTTTTGTTTTCCTAACAAATATGGTTTTATTTTGTTTTCTTGGTTTTGTGGATGTTTCTTAAAATTTTTTGAGAAATGTGTTTTTTTCCATATTTTCTAAGGATAATTAATCATTCAACAGCTAACAATAACCGTATAGACTAAATGGAAAATGAAGACAAGATGAATGTTTTTTATATAATTATATATTTGATTTATAAATTAGTTATGTATAAAGAAATACTGGCTGTGATACCATGCATGTTTATGTGTGTACACTTATATTTTATTTAACTAGATCATTTGAAGACTCTAGAGCATGGAAATTGTGAAATCCTTCTGTTATCCATTTCACTGCAGTAGAATCTGTCATGCTTCTTGTATTCCTTTATCCTCTTTAAGACATTTCTTACTCATTCTTCTGAGAACATGTAGGGTACATCAATCAAGCTATACTAGAGTCAGAAAAAATACATGAGCATAAATTTAATTTTGTTTCTGAAAATTCTCAATATTAAAGAAAAAAAGACATTTTAAGGCCAAAATTGTATTATGAATTCCAAACTTCATGCTGTCACAGTGATAAAGAATCAAAGGGATAATGTTTAGATTTGATGACATGTTTATGCTTTATGAGTAATGGAAGACAGTATAAGTTTCAAAAGACAGTACCAGATGGAAGACAGTGGTATTTATTATAACTTACTTCAGGGCCAGGCGAAAACTCCATTGATTTCCTTTGACTGTGGTAATTTTCATGGTTTGACACCATTGTATTTACTTATGACCAGACAGAACACGTTCATGAATATTTTTATTTTGATGAAATGTTATTACATTAAAATTATTTGTAAAATATTTGATGGCTATGTTTATTGTCGGCACTCAGAAACATATTAGGGTAATTTAAACAAAGAGCTTAAACCTGTAGAATAGGCATGTTAATATTCAAATAATCAAGACTTAGGAGATTTTGTCTCTATGGATGTGATAGTGGAAAGTCAAGATTATCACAGGATTCATCAAGAGACTTTGGGCATGGAAAGCCTATATATCTCTGGTAGATGACTTAGCTATTTATCACATTTAACTTCTGCATAGTAATTCATTAAAAGAAACACTTATTTTATTCATGAATTTGGTGTTTTCCACCCATGGTCAGTTATCCTATTTCATGTGTCTGTGCTAGGCAAAATGTTACAGAGTAAATTTTTCACTTCAGGACACACATACACACATACACACACACACAGAGAGAGAGAGAGAGAGAGAGAGAGAGAGAGAGAGAGAGAGAAGTAAAGAGGATTAAAATTATATTAACCTCAAGAATACACTCCAAAAACTTGAAGATTTCCTGACAATTTCATGGGTATTCACTCTTCCTAGGTTTAATATTGAGATTTAGCCACACGGACAGTTGAAAACTATCCTAAATCCAAACCACAGCATTACCCTTGCTAATACACATGCTTACTTATTTACTTACCCACTTCTTTTCATTAAACATCTAATCATCCTTTTGTCACCTGTTGAAACCAAACCATGTGCTTGTTTCAGACATCAGACATGTCTAGTATACGTATTACATTCTGACTATGGTAAATATAGACTAATCTCTCTGTGAGCACAAAGATCTGGTATGCTATATCTCCTGCAGTTTATGTTTATTAGTGA
Source organism: Alexandromys fortis (assembly GCF_014885135.2). Classification (NCBI taxonomy): domain Eukaryota; kingdom Metazoa; phylum Chordata; class Mammalia; order Rodentia; family Cricetidae; genus Alexandromys; species Alexandromys fortis. The sequence continues at coordinate 1,834,749 of NW_026068015.1, forward strand.
GAAGGCAAAGTTCCATAGATAAGGGCTTCCATAAAAGACTTCTAGGAAAACTGTGAAAACAAACAGATTCTATTATAAAACATGTAGTCACACATTTATATCACATTTAGCTATGTGTTAAAAATAAAAAGAGAACAGCAAGTCCTTCTGATCTGTTCCTTTGAGCATCTTTATTTATTAGTAATATTTAGCCAGTCAAATAAGGGGACTCGCTTCTGTCTATAATGATGATTAGCCCTCTCATTGTGTTCTTTGTCTGTGTTTTGATGTAATAGGTTTTGCCGTAATGCCAGCATTAGATGATCTATTTTATATAAAAGTTGTAAGGAGGCTTCAGGTGCAGCCCAAAATCCATGCAGTGGAGAGTTTCTTCACTGAAGTAATGTTACCCTGCCTATAAGTGACATCCTGTACTGCATCAATGTGCTGGATGCAGAGACACCACACTGAAAGACTGCTTGGTGAGCAGTTGACATGGTTACAAATGGACTTACTATAGAGATGAATTAACTGGAATTGGAAAATTTGACCTGTGGTTCTATAAACTCTCAGAGTCAGGAAAAACGTTTTGATTTTTTTATGATATCCTAATAGAATTCACTAATATTAGCAGTGGGAATTTTAGCCTTATTGTGATGCAGGATCTCCCAACTTCTCTACGGTTGACATAAATGTCAGACAATTTTCTTTTTGAAGGCCTTGCCTCTGCATTATCATTCTTAGTTTCTAGTATTTGTACATCCTCCACATTTGAGGATGAAAATGAAGAAGGAATCTGGAAAGAGATTTCCGTATTTAAGAACATTTGACTTTCCCAGTACACACGGAAACTAGCAACCGTCTATAATTACAATTCGAAAGGGTCAGATGCTGGTATCCTTTTCTGGCCTCAGAGGTACTGCATTTGTTCAGCACACAGACATATACACATTCAAAACACCCACACACATAAAGTAAAAATGAATATTTATAGTTTCCCAGGAGGCAAAACTGCTCCAGTTGAAATGCTCAAGAAACACAAGTTGACTCATAATATGCTATTTCCTGTGCTACCTGGATTGACAGAAATCAAAGTTTATATGCATAGATATGCTGGGGTAAGGTAATACTTAGCAGGAACTTCTAATTCAAGGAAAAACATTTCAAAACACTCTGCCTTTGTCTACTTTAACTGTTGGACTTCAAATATTCTGTTTTTATTTGAATGTTTCATGGCCATATTAGATGTTCTTGTTTCTTTTAGGAAATATTTGGTGAAAATGGGAAAACAATTGTGCAAGAAATCACTCTATGATACATGGTATAAGCTGTGTAGGTACATATGTATCTGACTACCTTGAGCTTACAAACCTAGGACATCATACATGCTTGGAAATTTCTGTATCGTTGGCTACACTCATATTGCCAAATTTCAGATCCTGACAAACTTGTAAAATGTTGTGAGTCCAAATAAATGTATGTTGATTCCTGAAAGATTTTGTGTAATGACAGATTCACAAACAATTAAAACGACTGCCTCCATGCTTGAAATCACATTAAAAAATTCATCCTTCTACAACCTTAGTTAATCACACATGAGTTTTAAAGTTGTGTTACTTTGTTTATTGAAAAACTCAAGGAAGTAAGTTCTTTTTTCAATATAATGTTTTTATTGATTATTTGGGAATTTCATATCATGCACCCTGATCACACTCACTTCCCAGTCCTCGTTTGAATAACTGAAGTCTGAAATCTGACTATGGCAGAATCTTATCTTTTATTCCAATTCTACTTTCAAAAGTTAATGATAAAACACTTTTTTCTTCTTGATTTGCCTTTCTCTTCTTCTCTTCCCCCATCCTCATTAATAGAATGAGACTATTTGCATCTGAAAAGATATTTCTCTCAAAGAAATATTGTATGTCTACGGGTACCAGATAGCTAATGTTTTGCTCTAGAATTCAAAGCCTTATGCCATATGCTATCGTGCATGTGTACAAGAAACATATACTTCACTGGGTCATGAGGTACTTTATAGAACACACTAGAAAGTGAGAATGCAGTCTTTGGGCTTTCTGAAGGAATCCTTGACGATGATGATTTCTGTATGACGCTGCTGTACAAATACTGTAATCCTAACCTGAATACAGATGTGATAACTAGTTTATAATTAGAATCTAAATAGTTTCTATTTTACATTGAGGGTTTTATAAATATTTGGCTAAACATAGATATGAAACAGCTTTTCTACTGGTATGAATTTCTTTTTGCTGTTTGGGGTCTGTAGATTTTTCTATTACTATGCTTCTGGCTTTTGGCTATTCAGTGACTTCTCATTTATAGCTTTATTAGAATATATTTTGTTGATATGAGTTGATTCAAAATATTTATCTTATTTAATAACTTTGGTTCAATTTAATATTAAACTTTTTTCTAACATTATGCAAAAATGCTTGATGGAGATTATAAATTATTTAAGGTGGTTTATACCATTCAAATCTTTCTATTCCAACTCTTATAACTCTGATTAATTTCCATATCTTTTTATTTCTTTGTCTTAACTTTCTACATGAAAGACAAATTTCTTTCTGTTCTTGGATAGGTATTGTTACTTATTGAACTGATAGGTTACAGTCAAGAGTATACTTTGGCTAAATGGAAAATACCATTATATATTTTCTGTGGTCAAGATTTGTAGTTTGAAATGAGAGGCTCAGCATTTGATCTATCATGTGTAATGGTATAATCTGTGGAATATTTGTGGACATGGTTACTTGGTAGTCTACAGACTTAAGAAAGTTTTCTATAGATTAACTTGGTTTGTAAAATTGAAAGTGCAAGTATCTTGCCTTCTGTGATACCCTGATAAGCATCTTTTTAAGATATGGTAGGCTTTGGCTTGTCACATTTTCTTACATTATTATGGATTATACTGAACAGTACACATTTTATGCATGGAATTATGCAGAAAGCATACAGTTCAAAATACTAGCATAGACCATAATAATCACTTATGCTATACTCAGAAGGAGACATATAATGTACACCAAATTCACCATGTCTTGGGGGAAGGATGCAGTGCTGCATAGTTGTTCAGTTTCTCATATTTAGGAAGGAAACTGCCTGAATTACATGAGGTGGGATTAAGGAATGAGTCAAGGGGTTGTACTATATTCTGGATACGTGAATGTTTTCAATATCTTCCAGATTGTTTATGAATATTCATAAAAACTTTGTTCATACAGCCAAATTTACAAATGTGGGTGAGATACTATATTAAATTGAATGAAATTCATGCTCTGGAAATACTGTAGCATTCATGGGCAGCTTGTATTTGGCAGTTTCTGTTGAATTTCTCCATATTGAGTTTCAGATTCTAAATTGATGAGGACAACTGACCAGGTCTCATCCTGACGGGGGTGCTTGATCTCACTACAAATGGTTGTAAGCTACCATGTGGTCGGTGGGAATTGAACTCAAGACTTTTGGATAGCAGGCATTGCTCTTAACCACTGAACTATCTCTATCAATGCAAAATTATGCACAATAGTAGATCATGGGCAGCTAGTGGCCTATGCACTTAGTAGAGACACATCCAAAAGAGGGACATTTGTTGTTGTGATCAGAACTGCCTTGTTGTCATACTTGGACAACCCATTCCAAGAGCTGGAGGCTGTAATAACTGTTACTCCTTTTGATGCCTAGTCAGAAATTTTAAGAGACAAAATACATTTCCAGTGAAAATGTTTAGAGATCTTTGAAGTTTTATAATATTAAATTATCTGTGAAGAAACTGACCAAAAGGCTTTATAGCACATGCTATTTATTTTTATTCTAGACAAATTTCCTTACTACTTGCTGTCTCTGCCAAACTGTGCTGTTAGTAAGAAAACCCCTATCTTTAGGGAAGGATAAGGACTCATCTCACCTTTATATTTCTCACAAACCTAGTCTCCTCTAACACACAGGAGACAGACCTCTATAGCCTTAAAAAAAGAATATCTCCCACCTCTCCACTGCTTGAATCAGAAGAGCAGAGATTGTCTAGCCTATACTAACATCCTGCTTCAATGAGTGTCATCAGAGTCTCAGAAGGGTAAAACTGACTAATGAGGGCAAAGACCAGCACATGCGGTCTTTCTCACCACAAACTTACCCCTATCTTTCATTTGTCATAACTGAGCAACAAAAACATGGCAAACACTATTTTCTTCTATTCAATAAATAGCTTCATCATAAGAGAAATGCATTTATCCTTATAGATAATTAATTTTATCTAAGTTGTATGATATATAACATGTGTAATTAGATGTTCCATTATCAATCTTTTTGTTTTTTTGGTTCTGTGCCTTATGTTAAATATAAAATTTATGCCTATGGATTAGGTGAAAGTTAATTAGTACATATAAGCTTTCAATATAAGTAGGGTATCTGTAAGATATCTCAAATGATTAGTTGATGATTTAACTTTTATAAATCAGGGAATCATTAATACAATCTATATATTTTTTCATATAAAAATTTAAAGAGTTAAAATATATTACCATTATAAACTCCATTTCATCTTAGATTCTTTATTATTAAATCAAGAAATAGAAACACTCATATTTGCAGTGAGCAAGAACTTGATATTTGGTATTACTAAAATGACAGTTGATTGACAACAATAAAACAAAAATAATTGAACATAATTATTTAGATCTTAGCAGTTTATATATTGCATCTGACTCTCATTATGTTTTATGCTTTGTTGATTTCTTTCTATTTAAAAATCAATTTTAGATCTTTGTAAGGATGACTAACTTTGAAGCTGTTGGCCCATCTGTTTTCTCTTTGTTAAGCAGACTTTCTGAGGTTACTCGGAATTTGTAAAGAAAATGATTTGCTTTGATAAAGAAGGTTTTGAAATGAAAATAGCTTTATAATTTCTTTTTGCACTTTATAATAGGTTGATTCTAACACTCATTCATCATGAGTAGAATAAAATTTTAGTTATTTAAAAATTGCTATTATTAAGTCAGCCTCTTATCTCCAAGGCTCAATTCTTCATGGTGTGAAAGTATGCATCTTGAAATTTCATGCTTCTTTATAAAACATGTTTCTAACATGTAGGAAATGATATCTCGACCATAATTTTCTATTTCCTCGTTCATTTTTTTGCAATATATTATTACTTACTCTGTATGAAAACATTTCAGATAAGCAGATGATAAAATGAATATTACTTCATCTCAAATCCCGTGAATATTTTGTATTTCTACATGCATTCATTCATAATGTTCTTTTGATGTTGCAAATGTTGGAGAGCTTTTAAATAATATCATGTCTCTAGATCATCAGCAGAAAGTACAGGTTCCTGTAATCGTTACTTCATTACCCTGTATACCTTTCTAGATTTTTAACTTTGCTTGATTTCCAATAAATAGTACAGCTTCTGAGTGATAGCAGAGCCAAGTAATATGAGATTGTATGGATATGTAAATCTCCCTTTTTAAAGGTACATCATGTGGCATTCAATTGACTATAAGCAAACCCTTAAAACAGTTAAATTTGTACAGGATAATAATATAGTGAACAATGATCAGAGATTCCAGGAAGACACTTATTTGATATGGAATCCTTTCTCCAACAGTTCTTCTAGCTAAAAGTTATTATTGGGGCAAAAAAGTTAATAATTAATAAAATATTGAGTTGTTCCCAAAGAGATATTTTAATATCAGAACAATTACAAATGAGTATTTCAACATTCATGCTATTTTTTTTTTGAGAATTTCATGCATGAGTACAGACACACTGGTATCTTTTTACTGTATGCCTTTACCATCATTGTTATGTATTATTGAGATACCAATATGTTTTGTGCATTTACAAATCTCATAATTTAAAGCTGTCTTTGTTTAATTATGTAGACCACAAAACATGGAAAAAATTATATTTCATAAGGTGATTTTTTTCAAAGAAATCTGGCTGCATTTTTATGCATAGGATGCAACTGTATTTTCATTAATAAACTAAACTGGAATAAGTGAAGTGTAATTAATAAAATAATGAGTTGTTCCCAAAGTGATATTTTAATATGAGAACAATTACACATGAGTATTTTAACATTCATGCTATTTTTTGAGAATTTCATGCATGAGTACAGTATTTGCAGCATTTTTTCTTTACATTCTTCCCCTTCAATAACTACTGTATCTCTCTGACTCCCTCTCAACTCTATGATATCTACTTCTTTTTAATTATTATCAAAGTGAACAGGAAACCTTCTAGCTGAAGCTAACTGTCATAGCATTCAAATGAACTATGCAATACTGGCTCATATGTGGTCATCCTTGCTTTATTCATGATAGCCATAAATTGGAAGCAACCTAAATGTTCATCAACTGATGAACAGATAATGAAATTATAACACATTTGCACGATGGGGTATTAGGCAGCTATTAAAAATAAAATTATAAAACTAGGAGGCAAATAGGTGAAGCTAGAAAAGTATCATCTTAGTGAGGTAACATAGACCCCAAAATTATAAATATTGTATGTTTTCCGCATATGTGGATGCTAGCTTTTAACCTTTCAATATGTGTACTACAATCCAAATAAACACAGAGATTAGGTATCAAGTAAGGGATCATAAGGAAAATAGAATCTTTCAAAATTGGAATATATAATATATTGTTAAAAAGAAATAAAAGCAAAGCTAGAATAGGAGGATTAAAAGGGGGGAAACATGGGAGCACAAGGTAAAAGAAGGGATACATGAAGGACAACTAACAATAAAGGTAAGCTGAAAAATTTTTATTTAAACCTATTAGTATAGAAGTTTGCTACAATGCATAACTATGTTTAAGGAAGCTAAATACAATAACCTTATAATGGGGGAAACAATTCCCCAAGAAGATATAACGTGTCACCAAGTAAAACTTGGTGCCATTGGCCAAAGGTACTCGATGAACCCAAAATCTTCACAAGTTATTGCCAAGGATATTGATTATCCTCCACAACCTGATGGCAAGGCTCTATTAATGAGGAAAATAATTACTTGGATTATTGAACATGGAGAAATGGAGACTGTGCTCAACTAGATGCTTCTTTGCTACTAATATTCATGGAGCTAGAAAGTAATGTGATGTGGGAGTGATTTCTTACTAATAAAGAAACTGCCTAGGCCCCTTGATAGGCCAACCCTTAGGTGGGTGGAGTACACAGAACAGAATTCTGGGAAAAAGAAGCTTAGTCAAGAGTCGCCATGATTCTCCCGCTCCAGACAGACGCAGGTTAAGATCCTCCCTGGTAAGCCAGCTCGTGGGCTACACAGAATATTAGAAATGGGTTAGAACAATATGTAAGAGCTAGCCAATAAGAGGCTGGAACTAGCCGGGCCAAACAGTGTTTGAAAGAATACAGTTTCCGTGTAATTATTTCAGGCATAAGCTAGCCATGCGGGCGGCCGGGTGCCTGGGACGCAGCCCCGCCGCTCTTAATGCAACAGTAATGTGCATTCTACTGGAGGAGAAAGATAGTCAATAATATGTTAGCCATGACCCTGTTACCTGTAACATTGACATACTTGCAAGATATTGTGATAAAATAGTGGCAAAATTGTTAATGGGAGTAACCAACCACCTGGACAAGATCCTGAGTCTAAATATGTCATGGGATAATGGGAAAAACCTACTACTACTATGCTGATAAAGGAACATAACATTATAGTGACACTTAAATGACATATTTCTACATATTAGTGCCTTGTTTAACCATCATCAAAAAAGCTTCTTCTTACAGTAGGTAAGAATTAACAAAGACCCACAGACAGGAAAACATGTGGAGTAAAAGGTTTTGGATCACTTATCCTTAAATGGAATGCCCTCATAAAACCTTACCCCTTATGGCTCAGTGGTCTATGCAGAAGTGGAAGAAAGATGAGACTGCAAAATTCAGGGACGGTACGGGACCTCAAAGGGCCAGTGACTTCTTGACAGAACGGGATTCATGCACATATGAACTCATAGACTATGGCAGCATGCTTAAATTCCCAAAGGTTCAAGCTAAACAAGGTTGAGTACTGAGAGGGAGAGTGGACTTGGGTTCCTATACCTAACAAAGAATCTATTTGCAATTGATTTCTAGTAGCAAGGCGAAATTCAGTTTTCTCCAATGTAATGTCTGTCACTGGGTATGTAAATCAGACTCTAGGCACCATGCCCAGGTTTTGATTTTGGACAATCCATAATCAACTCTGTGTTTTTTTTGTGAGATTTTTTTTAAAAAAAATATTTTGTTTTATTTTAGTGTTTGTTTGCTTTTCCTTTTTTTCTAGAACATGAAGTTGGTTTGATAAGGTAGCATTGGGGATCTAGGAATATTTGACGAAGAGAGGATATGATCAAAATGTATTGAATAAACAATTTTTTAAAGAATTTAAATTTAAAGAATAAGAAATTTTGAGTTTGAAAAATAGTGGGGAGAAAAAAGAAATATTGAGAGGATTGGGGAGGATATTATTTAAATACAGTACTCACGTAAAAAATCCAATCAATAAATAATGAAAATCAAGGTCAAGAGAACAAATGACCTGACTAAAAATATACCACAGTCTGAACCAAATGTTATCATCATCATCATCATCATCATCATCATCATCATCATCATCATCATCACAATAATAAACAGCTAATAAGTATCTTAAAACTGTAACCATAGCAATTAGAGAAAAAGACAAAATAAATTTCTTTGAGATTTCATCCTACATCAATGTAATGGCTAAGGAAGATAATATACACACATGATTTTTGTGAACTCTACAGACTATTTTTATTATGAAACATTTAACTCCCCAGGTGTTAAACACCACCAAACAGTGGTGGTTCACACATTTATTTAACTTTATGTTCATTGGTGTGAAGGTGTCAGATCTCATATAACTGCATTTCCAGACAGTTGTGAGCTGCCGTGTGGGTGCTGGGAATTGAACCCAGCTCCTCAGGAAGAGCAGTCAGTGCTCTTAACTGCTGAGCCATCTCTCCAGGCCAGTTCACACATTTAATCCCAGCACTCAGAAGGCAGAGGCCGGCAGATCTCTGTGAGTTCAAGGCCAGCCTGGTCTACAAAGATAGTTATAAAACAAATAAAGCTGTTACACAGAGAAACCCTGTACAGAAAAATAAAAACAAAAGAAAAGAAAGAAAAAGAAACATTTAACTTTCTACTCTCTACTAAGCATTGGATACATATGTGCATGCTCTCTTTCTCTCTCATACATGCACACACACACACATGTTCTTTCATCATTGCTGAGGTGAATCACTGCAATTTTCACTGAGTGTTTCCATACAGAAATTACAGCCTTTGTTGTAAATTCAGCTTAAACCATAAACTATCCTTTGTACTTAGTAATCATATCTCTGGAATTTCTCCTTGATTATTTCCTTAGCTATCTTCTTGATCAAGTTCTTTGTCACAAAGTCCACCATACCCAGGTTCTATTCTAACCAAGTTTTATCCAAAATTGTTTTTCTAACATTCTTTTTAATTATGGAGAATTATCCTCAGTTAGTTCACACACAAAATAATATGCGAACACACAACCAAACACACACATACACAATTTATTTTGAAGAAAACATGTTATGATTTCAAATTTCGGAACTAACCAAAATTCATTTACTCCATCATTCAACATCTGGAATAGAACATTTGTGTTTATGTCTACTGATTTATGGGAAACCTGACACATGTTTTTATTCTTCTTGGGGAGAGTCAGAAGTTAGCTTTCTTGGGGACGTGCCTTTGCTTAGTGGAGTTAACATTTACATTGCTTACTCTGTCTTTTCCTCTATCCCTAGATGAGTTCTAAATATCCACAAGGTGGTTTGGTATCCGCTAAAGGTTTTAAGGGAACCTTTAAGCTCATCGAGTGATTTTACCTGAGACAGCTTTCTGGCTCCACACCTCTTGTTAATTTTTGCAATCTGAAAGAAACAGGTCTTCCTGTCAGCCACCCCTTTGAAGATTTCTTTCGTTATCTCTTAAACTCATTACAGGATTTCCTGCTTGCAAAGTAATAACTACTTCTGTGTATAATAGCTCTGTGATCAAGTATTTCCCAAACCTTAAAATTGCTCTTCTTTATCACTGAGAACAGACTCCTCAGCTATGTGGACCTTCCAGGGTCCATCAATCAATGCTTACAGGAAAGGGGAAATCTCATATTTTTAACAAGCAGTTACTGATACTTCAATGGGACTGACTAAGAATGAGGTATATTTCAGGAGTGCCTATTTGGATATCTTCAAAATGTTAAAATTCTTGGAGAGATCAGACATACAAATAACATACATAAACATAATAAAAAGTAATATACATCAAGCCGGTAGTCAGCATCAGATTAAATGGAGAGAAACTCAAAGAGATTACAATAAAATCAGGAACAAGACAAGGGTGTCCCCTCTCTCATCTCAACATAGTACTAGAAGCTCTAGTTAGAGCAGCAAGACAACAAAAGAAGATCAAAAAGGGTAGAAATTATAAAGGAAGAAGTCAATTTTTGCTATTTGTAGATGATATGATAGTATATCGTATATACATATATGCATATATATACATATATGTATATATATGCATATATATATATAACCCCATAAATTCTACCATGGAAATCCTACAACTGATATAGAAAATCAACTCCAAAAAACAAACAAGCAAAAAAATATCTTGGGTTAACATTAACCAAAGTAGTGGAAAATCTGTATGACAAGTACTTTAACTCTTTGAAGAAAGAAATTGAAGAAGATATTAGAAATAGAAAAATTTCCCATATTCTTGGATAGGAAGGATCAACATAATAAAAATGGTAATCCTCCAACAGCAATTTACAGATTCAATGCAATCCCCATCACAATCATACTACAAGGACGTTTGTTCAACTATGTTCATAGCAGCATTGTTTGTAATAGCCAGAACCTGAAAATAACCCAGATGCCCCTCAAATGAAGAATGAATAGAGAGAATGTGGTACATTTACACAATGATGTACTACTCAGGGTAAAGAACAATATTTTCAAATTTGCTTACAAATGGATGGGACTAAAATAAAACCAACTAAACAAACAAACAAAAAAATCTTGAGTAAGGTAACCCAGACCCATAAAGAAAAACACAATATGTACTCACCCATAAGTGGATATTAGACATACAGTAATAGTTAACCAACTTACAGTCCACAAACCCAGAGAACCTAGGTAACAGGAGAACCCTAAGAGAAACATACATGGATATCCCGGGAAGGGGAAATAGAGATCTCCTGAGAAAATTAGGATCATGGGGGAGAGAAAGGAAGGCAGAATGGGACTAGGAGGTGAGAAGGGGAGGAGAGAGAACATGAGAGAATATGGAGCATGATTAATAAAATTTCAGAGACAGATATTGGGGTTCAAGCTGAATACCAGAAAAGCAAAGCAGCCAGGCACTGGCTCTTACCTCAGTTCGAAAATGGTTATCTTGCCACCAGGAAACCTCAGAATGAAATTGAGGCTTCAGACTGCCTCCTTTTGTTTTATAATTCCATCTAGTTCTGGGATTAAGGGCATACACTGTTACTGTCTTCTTTCTATAGCAAACTAGTGTGGCTACTGGGATTAAAGGTGTGTGACATTGCTGCCTTGTCTGTAAGGCTAGGCAGTGTGGCTGTTTTACTTTTCTGATACTCAGGCAAGCTTTATTTATTAAAATGCAAATGAAATGCCACTACAGGAATGGGATGGTAGAGAGGGGGAAGGAGAGATAGGGAGAGCAAGGAAAGACATATCTTTATTGAGGGAGCCATTATGGGCTAGCGAGAAATATGACACTAAGAAATTTTTCCAGATATCCATAAGGATGACACAAGCTAAGATTCTAAGCAATAGTGGAGAGGGTTTCTGAACTGGTTTACCCCTGTATTTAGATTAATGACTACCTCAGTTGTCATCATAGAACATTCATCCAGCAAAGATCCACAGCAAAGCACTGGGTTGAGCTTGTGAAAACCAATTGAAGAGAGGGAAGATCAATAATATGAGTATGATGTGGTACCCAATGAAACAGTTTACCTGAGCTAATGGGAGCTCAACCACTCCAGACTAACAGCAGGGAAACCAGCAATAGACCAAACTAGGCTCTGTGCATGTGGGTGACAGCTGTACGATTGGGAAGTCTGTGGGGACACTGGCAGTGGAACCAGGATCTATCCCTACTGCTTGAATTGGCTTTTTGAAGTCCATTTTTCTTTGGAGGTATACCTTGTTCAGCCTAAATATGGTGGGGAGGACTTTGGTACTGCCTCAAAGCCATGTGCTAGACTTTTGTTTACTCCCTATGGGAACCTTTAACTTCTCTGAGAAGTGAATGGGTGTAGGAGAGAAGGTAGAGGAAGTTGGAGGAGGGGAGAAAGTGGGAGCAGGGATTGGTCTGTAAAATGAGAAAAGGTTGTCTTTAAAAATTCATTGATTAGTTAAAAAAATTGAAGGAGCCTTTTCTTTTTAAGTATTGCATAACTTACCATGTTTCCTTTATTCTCAGTGTGTAGAGAAAAGTTCTGTGTTTCCAGTCTTTATTAGCAAAAGGAGTCAAAAGCTTCCTAAATTATACTCACTGGGACCCAGTTGATTCCTTAGTCTGAGGAGGAATTCTGTAGGTGTAATGTACCATATTGTACGCAGTTTTAATTGCTATTTCCAAGTAACATTTCTGTTTATGTAAATGTTTTCAATATCATTAGTACATCAAATATCTTAAGAGTGATATTTTTTAAAACGATTACTGTAAAGCCCTTAAGAGATTACATAAAACTAAAAAAGCTTTAAATATGTTTAAAAAACAAATTAAAGTGTTATCAGTTTAATTTTACTTCTTTCATTGCTATGAATGTTAAAAAAAGTCAGGTACAAATGATATGCATTAGGCATTCCCATTTTTTAAACAATTATTCATTCATTCATTCATTTATTCTTTTGTGTGTGTGTGTGTGTGTGTGTGTGTGGTAGTGGTGGTGCTCTATAATTTTCTTTTGTTTCATTCAAGAGTCAAGACCTGCTTCGAATTTTATGAAGACATAACATTTTTCAGTAATTCATGCTAAGCTAATTTCTTTTCTTTGAAATTATTTTAGTTATTTAAATGCTAACCTACTGATTGACTCATGACTAATTCAATTATTATCTTCATTAAAAGTAGCTTGGAAATTGATGTGATATAATTTAACAAGACAAATATTTGTGTCCTATTATAATACCTCTGGCATTCATCACATTCAATTGGAAAGCTATAGAGGCCAGTCTCTACAATCAGCACAAGTGTACTCTTTTAGGTTCTAATGCACAGGATCCTGCCAAAATATTTTGTCACAGTGCCAGTTGCATCCCATTAAGTCAATGGTCTGAACTCACTAGACATAAAAGAGACCTTTCTAGAAGTGGGAGAACCGGACTTTGCTTTCACAGACAAAGGGACAATGACTGTTAAGGTAATGGCCATGCTGAAAATATATAGGGAACTCAATATAAACCTGTCACTTAATGTATTGGTATTCAAGTATTGGAAAGATCTCTAGAATATACTTTGGGTAGAAATTTACCCATATTTGGGAAAAATATATTTGTAAATGAAGTAAGAAATCTGCATGATAATCTAATTTATGTTGGGATCAAGTGATAAGAACAATTTAGGACAATAATTTATAAATATCCAGTATGGAACATGAAAATATTTAAAATCCAGATCAATCTTATCAATATTATTTTAAATGAGTAGTCTTACTTTAAAAATTAAATTTAGTTTTAGCACAGAAAGGTTGTGCTCATCAAATTGTTCCCTAAGTGTCCATGATGATACTCATAAAGTAATATTGTTGTCCGTTTCTTCCAAGGAAGATCTTTTGGCAGTTGCCGGTGTTAGTTGCAAACACCCTTGTCTAGTCAATGCACTGAGTCTAACTGGGTAGTAAATGTCTAGCAGACATTTGTTTTAAATTAGCACCATATATTTAATTTGTTTATTTTTCTTTTCTTAGTGATATGAAAAGAATTGTTTTAAGTTACAGTCATATAGAAGATCCTATATGTCCCAGTGATAAAATGAAAAAAGGGCATTAACATAAGGGAGAAAGAAATACCTGATCTTCTTATAATGTGTACATGTGACCACATCATCAGATATTTTTCCATCATTTGATACTTTACTCTCAACACTGAATACATAATACACTAACTGTTTTACCTATGTAAAAAAAGCTGAAATAATTCTGTGATTTGGAGAAAAAAATTGATATGGAGGAAAATATTGCTAGATTTTTTTGTTTAATCCAAGTTGATTGTATTTTTAATGGACTGTTTGTTTTCTAAAGAGAAAGAAAGAATGTATGAAAGTAGGGTGTGTAGAAAGGTAGGGAGGATGTGGCAAGAGATGAATGAGGGAAAGTTCAATTTTAAAAGAAAATGAATTTTAATAAATCAAAAAGAAAATCCATTTTAAGATTGTGATTCTAAAAGTTTCTCAGAAATTACCATCAGTTGTATAGCAAGGCACTTATTTTCCTCTGGGATAAACATATATATTATTTTTAAATAAAACAGGTAAAATATATGTTTTTCATCTTAGTTTTCTTATTTAATGCACTGTAAAATTTAATTCAAAAAAACACATGCAGAATGCTAATGACATTTTTAAGAATAGTTATTTTAACTGAAGATATATTTTCTGCTGTTAATCCCCATAATCCTACAATTAATTGAAAATATGTATCATGTGATTGGATCGTCAATGTAGTAAATGCAGTGTTTTTCTTTATAATTCATCCTACCTCTGATGGAAACTCATACATACACACACATTTACTCACTTACACAATCACACAATAGAACACACTTTCTCTTCCCTTGTTCTTCTCTCTTTCTTACTCTTTCTCTGTCTCTCTCTGTCTCTGTCTCTCTGTCTCTGTCTCTCTGTCTCTGTCTCTCTGTCTCTGTCTCTCTCTGTCTGTCTCTCTCTCTCTGTCTCTCTCTCTCTGTCTCTCTCTCTCTGTCTCCCTTTCTCTCTCACACACACACACACACACACACGTTATTCCTTCCTTAATGTAGTTTCTGGAGATATTGGTGACTGATGGTTCTTAAGTAGCTCTCTCTTGAAGCATTTTTTTCTAATGAATAAAAAATTATACCCAAAGTCTAGTATCATCTAATAATGTCTTATATGAGTCTTGTAAACAGACTACCATGTGTTTAACAGAGCATGAAGAAGCATCTCAACTACACACTTGCCCAACTGATCCATTGGCATGGTTTACTCTCTTCCTCTGTCCGCCTCACATGTTCCATTCCTCTATAACTGTTGGCTAGAAAATATTCCCTAATAAACTTTTATAAGTATCTTTGATAGAGTTTGTGTCTTGAGAACCAATGTACAGTAATAAATATGAAATTACTAATATTAGAGAGAAAATTACTTTTGTTTTGAGATAGATTCTTTAGAGTCGTTAGCTACTAAAAGATGGAATGAACACTTACCAAAATAATTTTATGGTCTATTACTTGCTTTATATTTTTCTCCTTTTTTGATTATTATAACTATTGTCATCAAGAATAAATCTTATATGACTATTTTCAAGGTACAATACTAGTCATTTTTACTTTCACATTTCTTGGATGTTCAAAATAATCTTTGATGGAGGTGTTGGTGGAATACAAATCTTTTTATAAATAAGAATATTTAAAAATATATGAAATACTTTGTGTCCATTCAGAATGTTTCTTATTCCAGTTGAGTTTAATATTAAATAAGCTCCCCAAAGGCAGGATTGGGACCCAATCTTTTGTAAATATAGAACTATTACCATACCTGACAGATGAAATGATTACCTAGTTTAGTCTAGTATAATAAAACCTCGAAAGTCAGAAATTGAAATAAAGTTATGTAGAATCCAGGAAACATGGAACAATGAGTTAACCCTCTCTCCAAGTTCTTCAGGAATGTCCAGCATGGACAATACCCCTTATATTCCCCCTATGTCTATTCTTGTCTTCTCTAAACTACCTGCAAAGTCCTTTGAGAACTTTATGGTTAATTCCAGTCGTCCAATAGCTGACTACATCCTAAATTCAAGGTTATTTTATAGACACAGTAGGATGCATGGATGGACAATTCTTCTGAAACATTTACCCCTTTTGTCTAAATAAAATTTAGAGAAATTTCTCTTTTAGGTTCCCTTTCCCAAAGAGTTCAAAGTTTTGTAACTAATTTACTTTCTACCATGATTTGGAAGAACTGCAACTGTAACTATATCATCTCAAGCAAGGAACTGAAGAGGATATAATAACCTGGGTAAATAGGAAGTGCTTATCAAGCAACTCCAAAATTAATAGAAACGACAGAAACAGCTGGCTGCCTAAACAGTCACACAAAGTTTATCTGTAACATCAGGGTATCCATCTACAACCTATAGACCTAGTAATCTGACCGATATTTTAAGAAGCAGGGAATTTTGAAGTACTCCTCTACCCTGTCTTGGCAAAGTTTGATAGACACCTTTGTTTGCATTCTGATGATCCAGTTTGAACAGTATTCTGTCAGAATCTAAGACAATGAGACAATGGTAGTTTTTTTTTTTTTTCCAAATAGCTAGCTGTGACCATAAAGAAAATAAACTCCATATGGAGTTTCTTTGACACCTATCATCCTCTTTTGAAGCAAATTGGTGCTGTCAGGAGCAGGCATGTCTCATTTACATGAAAATCTTTCGGCTATTAAGCATATTAAATACCATATTCTGAAGGTCCTTGAGGTATTTGAAAACCATCTTTTTATCTAAATATACCTGTGTACAACATTGAAAACATACCTAAAATGACTATAAGTTCGACTATTATAGATGAGTATTAATCTACATTTCTAAATTATACATTACATTTTAATTGAGCTGCATATACATAATACCCAAACAAGAGTAGGGGCATACATCTACTAACAAAAGTGACCTAAAATTTGTATTAATTTATAAAATACATACAAATGTAAAATATTTAGAGATTAATATATTTATTAAATGTAGGTAGGTCCAATAATCTACTTTTCTACATATCTCCTCTTTTTCCTTTAGAAAGCAATCTTTGAATTTAAGTATGTTTAGTTTTTTTTCTATGACCAAAAACAACTTGTAACATACCCCCATAAACAATGATAAGCATCCATAATCCATTAAATTACCCAAAACCTACACATACCCCAATCTCTTGGTAATGTGGGTGTCATTCCCTAGAGTGCATTCTACTGTCTGTGGGCATTGGTATCCTTGGGGAAATCTTGACAAAATCAGGATAATTGTTAGGTCTTGGGTGAAACAGTTTGGGAGGCTGGACCATCTTAGCCAGTAACCTTGAAGCTGTTTTGGATGCAGAATTCTGAGGAGACAATAACAGAATCATTTTGAGATGCTGTATCACCTGGGATATCTGTTTTTATTGGTATTTAGTCTCTTTGTTCTAAAAATAGAGAAACTTTTAAAGGTGGCATACATGTCTATATTAACACAAGCATAGACTGTGTGTTGTATGCAAGTCAGGCAAAAAATAATTTTTTGTTTTATATTTGAACAAGTAAAATTCATGTTAAATGATTTGTAGTTTTTCTATGTTTATTTCTTTATGTCTGTATACAGGATTTTTAAGGTATCTTTCCAATCAAACATGACCCAGATTAACTTGACAGGAATCCATAGCCTTTCATTACCTGTAGAAATCAACATATAACCTTTCCCACAAAGAAACTTACTTTTTGACTTCCATTTTGCGGTCAAGACATGTTTAAAATATGAGTTAGTTTAATATATCAGTTTTAATAATCCAATGTGTCTTAGCAGATGTTGTTCCTTCATTAGAAATTAGAAAATCTAAAGACAATACAATATCAATAAAGATACAGACTCTATATTTCTCATATTTACATTTTTCTTATTATATCCTTTTTGTTTTTATTTTACTTTACTCCTTTTTTAAGGACGTTGTTATTTTTAAACTGTTTTTAAAACTATGATGGTATTTATTTTTTCTCTTCTCTCCCCCAACTCTATGTATATTTTTAAACACACTATAACCTGCTTAGACGGTTATTTTCATTTGTTTGTTTTGTTTCATTTTTTTTTATTTGGATCTGTCTGTCTTTACTGTGCATCTGTATTGTTCTTTGGTTGTATGCGATGGATCTTAACATGCTATGTCAGCCACCACCACCACTGCTCAGCTTAGTGAGTGGAGCTAGCAGATTGCACTTGGCAGCTGACTCCATCCCACAGGCGGCTTTCACAAGATGCGGCCCTGCAATACTTCTGGCATGAGAGGCACCAGACTAGGAAGCTGCATTTGGCTCTGATTCTCTGTGTTTAGAACAATTTTTTTTTTTTTTTTTTTTTTTTTTTTTTTGGATTTATCAAGTCTTATATGGATGTAGGTAATAAACATATACAAGAAGACCATTTGTAGGCAGAGTTTTCTGTCCCCCTAGCTAGTTCCCAAATAACCACACAGAGAGAGTATTAATTATAAATGTCCTAGTGATAGCTTAGTCTTGTCTTCAGAAGCTCTTATAACTTACATTAGCCCATTTCCATTAATCCACGTGCTGCCATGACTCTCCGAATTCATGTATGCACTTCCCATCCTAATCACTATGCATCTCATGTCCATTTGGTAGAGACTCCATACTTCTTCTCCCCATCATTTCCTCTGCCCCCAAAATCCTGCCTAGCCATCAGCCAATCAGCATTTTATTAACAATGAAACAATGACAGCAACTTATCTTCACAGTGTACAGAATGATTATTCCACAGCACCACCTTATGCATCTCCTGCATTAGAAGTGCTCAATAAAGCATATTGCATTAGTAAATGGTTGCTTCAAGTCTTTGACTACAATATTATTCACTCCTTTGTTGTTATGTCCACTGTAAACTCTGCTATGGTGTTGAACATAACAGAACTTTTCAAAACTCTGAGGTGCCAAGAGCAACACATTCTAAGAAAATGGAAATAAATGACTTAGCTATGTATTTTATATAAAAATTAATAGAGATATTTTATTTTGTTTATTTTTTTGTGATAGAGCCACTGTAGATGTTGGTACTAAACAACATATTAGAGGATGAACATTAAGGAGTCTGTGGGATTCAGTTGTTGAACCTTGTATTTTTACTAAAACTGTATATTTGATGTCATAAAGTATCCAAGTAGGACTAAAATGATGACATCAAGAAAATAATATTAATTTACCTAACTGTGCTATTAAAGCAATAACAGTCAGGCCTCCATCTATCTTTTTTTTACTTTCACAGAAAACTCATGTGGAAACAGAAATTAAAAAAGCAACAAATCACCACTGATATATGGTGTAGGAGGTTTAAGTGTTTGTGTGTTGCTTTCATTGGTTGAACAAAGAGACCTTCTTAGCCTGTGATAGAGCAGCCCTTAGGTGGACGGAGTAGACAGAACAGAATGCTGGGAAGAAGGGAAGTGTGGCAGACAGTTTCTGTGTAATTATTTTGAGTGTAAGCTAGTTGGATGGCCAGGATGAAAAGCAGACCCTCTCACACTACAGATATAAGAGATAATGGTTGTGTCACTCATATTAATTTAAATTCTCAAAATTTTACACACATATCAAACCTTCTATTATACCCCACACATGTACACAATTATGATTTGCCTTTAAAATAATGCTAGTAAGTAAGAAAAGATGGATTAGTGGCATTATCACTCTTACTTTTCAAGGGTCTCCTTCCACTGGAAACAGAACTTTTCTCACAGTACTAAGGAGCAGAACCCACATGCCTAGCACGTGACTTCATTTGGCTACAGGAATCAAAGACAGGGTTGACTGACACTCCTCTGACGACAGAGTTAATGTGTTAGTAAACGTCGGAACACAAAGATGGAGAGAAGAAATGGCTCAAATTTATAAGGAAGTCCAAGGCCATAAGTACTGGGGAAGAGCTATGAAAAAAAGAAAGAGAAAAGAGACTAGGACATTCCTAAATAATTAACATAAATATTACTGCCTTTAGTTCCTCCAAAGAAATGAGATATTTTTATTAGTCTTAAGGTGGATCATAATAGCATATTGTTTCATATCTACTTCGTTGCTTGAAAGAGACTAAAGGGGTCAGTAAGTAAGACCATGGTACAAAATAAAAATGTCAGGTCTTTGCATTTAGTTCTTCAACCTGAAATGGAAGAAAAAAGCACATAGTCAGGCGCACTTGAAACACAGGAGAATGCATAGGGACTCATTTCTGTGATAATGACCTTGGAGTCTCAACTGAAATGACAATATAGTGACAGCAGATGTGAGGACATTATCAGAGTTCTTGGTATGTGATATACACTGAGTAACACTAAATATTAAATAAGTTTATTTATAAATGTCAGTCAGATGCCTAGCATTGCCAGGCAAGTGGATATGTGCCATGGCGGTTTTAGGAAGTGTTTAACTAGATGGTGTGATTTGTCAGTAGATAGCAAACATGAGTCTGCGGAAGGAGGGCACAAGACAGTTTTCAGGCGTTAAGACAGACAATGCTGTTATTGAAGGGGAAGAATGGGTTTTGAAGATGACAGTCACACTTTGCTTTGGCATGACTTAATGTGGAAGCAGTGGAAGCTCTTATGCAACAAAGTGATGACAGCTGGATAAGTAATTTGGGATATGGGTATATATAAGATTTGCAGATTTGATTTTCAATGAGTACTTAACCCTACTGTACATCATTTACATTTCAAGTTCCCGGAAATTGTGCTGGTTCCATCTGCACATGTGCCATCACACCACAGTCCCCATAGATCTGCTTTATTCTTTCCATCTGTTTCTCGTGGATTTTCTGTTATTCTTCGCAGAGATGACACATACTTTTTGTTTTATCTGAGCAAACAATAGCACATATAGTTTCTGTTTGTACCTCAACATGTTTTCTAAATCATAGCACTGTGGGCTTTAGAGGAGTGTGATTGACAGCTTGTAGTCTTTGCCACCTCCAAAGCAAGACTAAATGAAGGGCATTTTGATTCAATGCAGATCTCTACGATTCTTGAGAGTAGGAAGATGGTATGTAATTTGGCCTGCTCTTGAAATTTAAGTTGCATGTAAAAATCTAGACAAACCATGTTCTAAAATTTCCTCTGTTCTTCCACTATCCTTTCAGGCTTGCAATGACTTTTATCCTTTCAAGTAAATAAAGGTCTAGGTTACTATTTATGTGCAAGAAATCATGAATCTGAGAATTACATTAACTCTCTGGGTACATGGTTAAATGAGTATGTCCATAAGTAAGTTGTGATATTTTGTACTTATCCAATACAAAAAGTAAAAAAGTCTGTATCTTCAGATAAAAGTATAGAATTCAAATTTACACCAACTAAACTGTTTTCAAAATGCCTTTGTTGAGTAAACTGAACATTTAATATTGTTGAAGTTTTATAATAATTCAGAATTTAATTTCATGGAGCATTCTAGTGTGTCATTGAAAGCTTCAGGTCTGTATGCAAATGTTTACAGGCCACCTTCTACACAGGATTTTGTAAGATTTTTCTTTTCTGTTTCTTTCCCAGTCTACATACCGGAGTCGAACCATGAGCCAAAGTCTCAGCACAAGGGACAGAAAAGCAATACATACTCCCACAGAGGACCGTTTTAGATACTCCACAGCTGACCAGACTACCAGTCCCTACAAGAACATCTGCCAACTCCCTGGTCTATGTATAAGCAATTTCCTGAAGGACAAGGAACTCGGAGGTGTTATGAAACAGTCAAGGGGTACTTATGAAGCCATCACCTCAGAAGTGCCCCAGAACTCGAGGACTGCTGTGGGACCAAGTTTACTGAAGCCAGCAACGAAGACAGAAGGGCTCTCCATGTTCTCAGAAAAACCAAAGGACCCTGGAGCTCTGTCCCGACAACACTCAACCTTCACAGGCAGGTTTGGACAGCCACCCAGAGGACCTATCTCCTTACACACATACAGCAGAAAGAATGTTTTTCTCCATCACAATTTACATACTGCAGAGTTGCAGACTCTGGGCCAACAGGATGGGTAGTTAGACCCTTGCCCTATGAACAATAGAAATGGCTACTGTTCCATGTGCCATGCAAGAGTGGTCATGTCCATTTTGCTAGTTTTGTTTTTAGCTGTAAGCAAGGTCTGGTGGGCATTTTTACTTTATTTCTAAGGATGAGGATTTGAGTATATTGACTGACTAGGTTGAACTGTGCAGAAGTCTTTGCTCCCTACAGAAATATACTTGTATAATGAGTGGAATCATCTTGCTGACTTATGTAGTCTATAAGTTATTTATATTTTTCCTGTATCACTTGCTATTATGCATTGAGATTTCAGAAGGTAATGTCAGATAGCTCTCTGTTTATGGTGTTACTATAAAGTAGGTTAGAGGAATGAGTATAGGAAGGAACTGTACAGTTTTAGATTAAATAGTTGCTGGAAAGAGCAGAATAGACTTTCAAGCTTATACTAGAAGGCGTGTTTGTTAGTGGAATGAAGCTTGTGTGCATGTAACATGAGATGCCTTCGTCTCTCTATTACATACATTCAAGCTTTTGGAGCTATGGGGAGGGAAGGACCATATTTGTTTTTTTAAAATGTTTAGTTAAATTAATTAACAAAGGATAGAGAACCACAGCTCTGCTCTTTACAAGATTTTGGTGTTTTTTTAAATTTTATTTCTAGGGATATAAAAAGGATCAGAGAATGAAGCAACAGAATCAACTGAACTTTGCCAAATGGCACACTTAGTGGGTATTGTCATGGATAAATGAGAACATTTTTTTCTTTAAATATCAAAGATTTAGTATTCTAAAAATGATATATTCTTTTATTTTACTTTCTTTGTATTCTCAAAATATTTATTTATTTTTATATACATCTAGGTTTACTTTATAATCATTAACTGATGATGTTTTAATTAAGAAACAGAAAGACAAGTTTTTATTTGTTTTGTTTTATTGTTTTGGATTTTTTTTGTAATCTAAATACAAAATTCAAAATTCTGGTTATGCACTCTACTAGACTTGCAACCTAAAGTTAAATGTGTGAATATTGGCAATTTGATCTGCAGAATCAGTCTCTAACCAAAACACTTCAATCTTCTTTGGTGGCAATTAGTAGTCTTTGACATGCAAGGCCTGATATTTTGTATACTTAAGTGCATAGGAGATAAATCAAAAGAGCTAACTAGGAACATCGTGCTAATTTAGTAATAGAAGAGTAACAAATAGCAGTTGCCTTAGAGAAAGATCAGGGTTAATAATTATTCACATTCAGGATTGTGGGTGTATTGTAACTATCAAAACCCTGCATGTCCTATTTCTCATGCATTCTTTAGCAGACAGACTCCATCAGCATGCAGGAATGAGATGAACACAGGGAATATGACACTGCAGCCGTTAGCTTGCCATCTGACTAAGCTGCTAAAAGTAAAGCCACACCTAATATGCATTGCCTAATATAAAAAAAAAAGTATTTGAACTCTATTATTTGGCAGAGCACCTTGAGATGCCCATCCCAGCTTTAACTACTGCAGTTAGACTATGCCGATCTGCTTTTATTTTCCTGATAAAGATGTACATCACTAAAACTTTCTTCGGTGTTTGTTTCGTGTGTGTTTATAATTCTGTTAAACTGACACTGGAGCTAGCTCCCTAACACTTCCAGGATCTACTAGAAATCATAAAAGTCATGTGGATAGGCATTGTGTGCTGGACAATAATTGTGAAATGATAGGAAAAAGTGAGTAGTTTTAGAATTCAAGTTGATTTGTACTGAAAATTGGTTTCTATTCTTAGAATATTTTAAAACTGTAAATACCCAAGCATGAAAACAAAACAAGTTTGGATTTTTTTTTCCCTCCAGGATGTGGAAGAATATGCAAGGAAACAAGTAATGTTTTTTTAAGTTGCATTTTGAAGTTTATAGTTATGTTTTCTTGGAAGATAGTTTTTGAATTATTCTTTCTAAGAAATAATCTATTTAAAAAATCCTGTCATTTAATAGACATTTTAATAGATGTTTTAAACACTAGTATTTTCTTGATAAACCTTTTTTAAACTGAAACATTCAAAAAGAAACCCTGGACTAACCTGTTTAATTTTGAAAGGAAGGGTATTTTTGGAATGATCACCTTGAGACTGTTTTGTATCAGTATTTTCATCACGGTTCTGGTTTCATTTGTAATACCCAGTGTGACTCAGGCCTGGAGAAGGTGTAAGCCGACTATGTTAATGCAGGTCAGTAACAAAGGCCTGGGGTTCTTTTGAAAGTTCCTCTGTGTGGCTACCCTAAGCCCTAACAACCTTGTGTGGGCATTCTTTCAGTGGATTGATTTCTTTGTACAAAAATCTCTAGTTTTCTAAGACTGTTCCACATATTAAATGGTTTTATACATTTCTCCAAGGCGATACATATCCAAAGACATGATGCCAGGGAAAAAAGTGCTTGTTTTTCTGATGAAACAATGGTCTCCTCCTTTTTCTTCTTTGCATGTACTTGTGTAGCTAAGCTTGAAAAACCATGTAACACTTCTGCTGCAGCTCTTCTCAACACGGGGTGTGGAAGAGTCATTCCTTGAAGGAGAACTGTGTCTCCCTGAAATAAATGATTCCCCCTTTTATAATCGCTGGGATACGAAGCTTTCTTTCTATAAAGTCCGTGATTGCTTTTCTACGTTTTTTATACGCCAAGACTTACCACAGCACCATTCATCAATTCCCGGATAAACTTTGCCTCTCTGGAGCACCCTCATCCTTGTCTAAATTATGCAGAGAGGCAGTGGTCCCCACATTAAAACAGTCAACAGACTTTTAGCAATGTGGCTGGGTTGAGGGCTTTTTGTTAGTTATTGACTTACTTATGTACAAAAAAAATAAGATAATAGTTAATATGAAACAATATCAGGAAATGGCATGCACAAAGTCACTTAACGTAATATGTTTACAGAAGTTGTCATGAATAATCTGGGTATCTCTCCTTCGTATTTATACTTATAGATTCTGAGACTTACCCTCAGGCACCTGTCACTACTCTCAAGGAAAATTTTACATTTTGTGTTTTCTTTTTTTATATTTTCAATAGATAAACTATTACATACTCCCTACTTCCAAAAGAATCAACACACTTTCCCCCACAATAACACACTTAAAGATGATATTCCAAAAATAACTGATCACTTTTCACTGACTCTCCTAGTAATTTAGCAGATAAAACAGCAAGGACAATTTATTAACTCATAAATCTTATTTTCTACTTTATTCATTGTTATAGTATCAATTTCCTTATCAATATAGTTATCCACAGAAATCTCTGCTTAGGAGTACCAAGTAGCCTACATTGACTCTAGAGTTTTGTTTAATAATTAATGGTTTCTATTGCCATCTTTCTCTACCCACAGTAGATACCTCTAAAGAAAAATTTAATTTACATTTGTATTATATTACCTAATATATCTTTATACATTTCTCATAAATCTTTCGTATGGTTGACCCTTTAGTTTTTCTCATTTCCTTGTCATTCATGTACACTTAAATTTTTCCATGCCCAAACACATTACTTCCTTGGTTAAAAATACTATTATCTAGCCCATTTTTGAAGTAGAAACATATAATTTCTTCAATCTTTTATCTTTCTCTTTCTCTCTCAATACAAACACAGACTTAACAAACACACACACAAAAACAGACACAGATTTAATTTAGACTATTCTTCAATGGTAATAAAATACTTCAAGACATATTGCATGACTTATATTCATAAAGGAAAATTGAAAGGAACCTCAGATTATTCTGTTAGAATACATTAACACCCAACAAGTAAAATTATTCAAGTTTCTATGTGATCTTAAAATTTCAGAATAAGTGGTGTTTTTCTGCTCTGTTCTTTTAGAGAATGAGATTTCAAAAATCTGAAATGAAGCAATCAGGTGTAATTCATAATTACCTGTAATGACTAGACATTTGTCAGTCTATTTGAACAGCCACAGAAAGTATTCTTTTGACTGTGAGCACCAAGCACACAAAGAATAGGATCATTCATTTTCTCTTTTGTTATAAATTTATACTATGTATTTTGATCATGCATTTTACTCCTCTAATCTTTACTCATGTTCCACTCACTCAATTTTATGAATTCTTTTTCTCTCTACTTAGAAAACAAAGAGGCAAAAGAAAAAAAAAAAGACTACTACCAGCAACAAAATTAAAGATAATTATGAAAAAGCACAACCCACACAAACACAAGTGCACACAAACAAAAAACATAAAAACACAAATTCAGAAACAATAATATAACAGCAAAAGACACAAGATTTAAAGAAAAAAAAAGCCCACATAAAACAATATGAGAGATTGTTTTCTGTGGTTATCTTCTGCTGGATATGTGGCCTATGCTTAAGTGTGGGTTATATACCTATTGAGACTCTACTGGAGAAAACTAATTGTTTATAAGCAGTTGTCAATTGGAGACAGCTTCCTGGTTAGGGATGGGAGCTTGTGTCTTCATTCCCCTCTCTGCTCATGGACCCCATCTAGTTAGAACCATTTTCCTGATGAAAAATTGTATTGATATTTCAGTAATAAAACTATAATTGCACATTTTTACAATTTAATACTGCATATAAAATATTATCTATTCTTTAAAATAATCTCATGGTTATATAAAACATCTTTTATGATTATTATTTCTCTAACACAGCAAATACTCTCCTATTTCTTATATAACTGGTAAAATACACCTCACAGAATTAAGTATAAAAAGTGAATCTCATGACATAAGTGAAACTGAAAAAATCTTATCATTCATATAATAATGAAAAATCGAAAAGAAAATTTACCAAGAAATTTAATTTGAATTATTAATGTAGCCAAGTGTGATGATCAAGATATCACAACAATAATAGAGTAGACTATTCCTTTATTTTAGGTATTAAATAGATTTTCCAATAAGTCAGATGACCAAAATAGAAAAAAATTAAAACAAACATATCAGTATTTATAAAATACATATGTAAATGCAGTCTTGAATTCTACTAGAAGACTGTAAAACAATATTCTGGCCCAGAAATTTGAATTGGTGCCTCTTGAACTGAATGGATCATTTTATTGCATTTACACTAGCTATTTACATTGACAACTCCTCAAAGTTACCTTCCCACAGACAGAATGTATGCCCTACGCTTGTGTCCTCTAGATTCAAACAAATATAATTTAATACACATGGCAAAACCTTAGGAACATTCACACTCTAAACAATGAATAGTCTTGTTTTCATTTTACCATAATGGTATTCTTTATAAGATTATGGGGCTAATCAGTATTGTCCTGATTGTCACTAGAAATTTCAAATTAAAAAAAATTTTGGTCATAATATATTAAATGAAATGCTGATTCCCAATATGAATTCAGAGAGCTTACAAAATGTTTACAAAATGCAATAGGTCAAGAAACAGTATGTCAGATCACTTATGAGAAATTATTTAGTGGGGTTACAGCAACCCTGATTCCAAACACAAAATGGGTAGAAAAATGTCCCTGATGTTAGATGAAGACATCTGGAAGCTAATAAGCCCATCTTCACCAGCTTATTCATAGAATCAGTAATCCACATTAGATTTCAGAGCAATCATGCAACTATATTAAACTTTATTTGGAAATACTGCAAAGACACAATCTGATTTTACTAAAGTTGTTTGTTTGCATCTTTCATGAGAGGCTGTGCTGTTCTTACAAAGTTTAGTTTTGCATTCTTGGGAACCAAGGACCAAAAGTATGTACTTGAATCTTCCTACAAGAAGTTGTCAAATATTTCATGGCCTATTCAGGCTCATACAAAAATGAACACTTTGTCATTGTACTTTAAAGGAAATAAATTGTAGAGTTAGAATGTAGGTCTATAATGTGCTCAGTTCAAATAGTATGTCTAATAGTTTCTTAATGTGTTCCCTTTGGTGAGCTTCTGTGTTTCTTCTGACATTTGTGAGTAGGATCACAATTTTGTGGAAATGAAAGAAGATAATAGCTATAAAAACCCTGCCATAGAACATATATTTAGATACATTTAGTTGCTTCATCACTTGCTGTTTCAATCATAAAACCTTTGAGCATTAATGATGCTGCATTAAAAAGAGGCATTTTTTTCCTCTAAAACCTTTCCCTAAAAAGCCTACCTGAAAAATTTTATAATCACTACAAGAAATTATTTGTGAGCATTTTTAAAGGTTAAAACAAAAATAAGTTGGATAATGTGTAAATTTTAGTAGACTTTTGAAACTCCTGTATTTTTAACAGAAAAGAAGAAGCTTGTCTTTCACATCAAGGGTTTTGCCTACTATACCATTTTGACCTTTGTTTATCACTTAAGCAGATAATGTCATAGTTTTATGTTCATCTTCCCAAATGCTTAAAAGCAACTTCAAAATGTTTGCATAGTGGATGTGTTTTTTAATTGCTATGCTACATTCCACAAAAATAAATTTAAAAGAACCTGATTCTTTTTGCTGAGCTGCTTTACTACCAATTAAAAAGTTTACTCTAGAACAAAAAGAAAAACGAAAAAACTACTGTCCTATACCAGTGTCTCTGAGTAAGTACTCATGTCGCATTGCTGACTAACAACAATGGCAGACAATATCCCAGTTTCAGAATTGAAAGTGTATTTCCTATAGTCCAGATCAAAGTAAAATGGCAAGTTTTTTTTTCCATATAGTAGGTTATGCTGAAAAAGTTAGAATGATCTCATTCTTTCCAATAATTACTTAATGAGGCAAAAATCTTATAAATTACCTCCAGTTAAGGTTTCTCACAATGCAAAAACAGAGGCCTTAAACCTTCGATTAGTAGTAATCAAGTTTTAACTTCCATTGGAGCTTTGATGTTGAAAGTCGTCAAAACAAATGTTTGGAAACAGAATAAAAGTTGAGTTTAAGATTCACAAATAATGAGATTTAAATCATTCAGAAGGATTATCTATACTCAATTAGTGTATTTTAATTAAACACATTTTTATTTTTAATTAAGCATTCTGTAAATTTATTGCTTCCACACTTTTTGTGTCTTTATAAAACCCATGTGTATGTTGGTGAGCTACCATCAACCAAGTAGTATGTTTTGTGCTTATTATATGAAGAAAGATGATAATCCATACATATGTGAAATGGTTTATATGTTTTATTTAATCAAATAAAATTAGTAATTTGGTGTTCTGTTCAGTAGTCTGAAATGGATTCTTTGCAGTTTTGTTTGTTTGTATGTTTTGACTTAAGAAAAGCACTGATTTTGATTAAAAAGAGAACTATGGAAGATTTTCTGCTTTTGTATTTTACTTTTTGTTTTTGTTTTTAAAAGTATATTTACTTTTTATGGTTATGATGATTTAGCTTGTATGTATGTACGTACGTATGTATGTATGTATGTATGTATGTATGTATGTATGTATACATGTTCCTGGTGCTCATAAAGGACAAAGAGAGTGTGTAGATCCCTTGGAACTGAAGTTACAGAGGCTTGAAAGCAGTCACATGGGTTGGAAAATGAATTCAGGCCCTCTGGAATTGTGAGTATTCTTTACTGTGAAGTTATTGAATTCCAGTCTGAAATGGGTCCTGATGTATTCTAATAGTGACTATATTCCTGAGTTATTTTCAGCATGGGTAGGTGTTATATCAGCTATTAACATTACATTTCTTATCTAATTATTACCATAAGTCCACAGATAAACATGTTATTCTTCATATTTTGCCATTGAGAAAAAATGGTATTAATGCTTTTTCTCAAGTTGTATGGCCAGTAAAAGTTGCTGCTAACTACTATAGTAGAATAGTATACAGGGCAGAAAAAATAATCTTTCCAGAGTTATTAATGTTTATCAATGATCTACACAATTTCCATATATCTTAAGTAAAGTTTTGGATTGAAAATAAGGACATTGGAAATTGTATTAATAATGGAAGAATTGCACACTGAACATGACCTTTGGAGTGAGAGATTAATAACTTAAACTCTCTGCTGTGCAGATCACGGTTAATATAAAAACAAAAATAGTGATTTCTGCAAATATTAAAGGTTCCTAATGTCATGAATCCTCCCAGAAAAGAAATAATAGTCGTGAAAAGAGACATATGTTCCTGAATGTACTACCATAAAGGAGATGAGATCAGGAAGATCTCATGTTTGAACTTTGCCTTGGCTCATGTGTTTTGAGACCAAATTATAATAAAGAGTAAGAGCCTCTCTCTAAAAGTATTTTAGAAGACTAATTAAAGATGCATACTCAAAAATGGAAAATTCTGTTACATATAATTTCTACTGCATTTGTCTTAATTAAAGGACATCGATAATTGGCAAAGAGAAGAGCTTATGACTTTGGCAGTTCTTATGCCATGTCTTCATATTACTTGTGTTTTGAATATGACCACTATAACCTATAGGATCTAAACTGTGCCTTTATAATTATACCACCCAGACTAAGTAGTATGGGGGTAGCCCTACAGTAAAAAATAATTTTATAAGTTGCCATAACAAACAAGAATAGTGAACTTCTAGTTGTTTTTTTTTTTTTTTTTTTTTTTTTTTTTTTTTTTTTTTTTTTTTTTTTTTTTTTTTTTTTTTTTTTTTTTTTTTTTTTTTTTTTTTGTTTTTTTTTTTTTTTTTTTTTTTTTTTTTTTTTTTTTTTTTTTTTTTTTTTTTGGTTTTTCGAGACAGGGTTTCTCTGTGGTTTTGGAGCCTGTCCTGGAACTAGCTCTTGTAGACCAGGCTGGTCTCGAACTCACAGAGATCCGCCTGCCTCTGCCTCCCATATAGTAACATTTTAAAAAAACTCAAAAATAGTGATCACATTAACAGGATAGTATAAATAATTTTCTCCAAACAAGGTTAGGTTATAGTAAGTCCTGTTGTATACTAATTAAAAACACAGAAAAAAGTTCCCAAAATTATTAGACATCTAAGCCTATAAAAGTATATCATCATAATGCAATCTTTTACTGTGGCTTGGTTGACTTAAAAATCTATAAAAATGTAGAAAAACTGAAATTTAAACTGATGCCTATATTTGTGGGTCTCATACTATTATAATTAAATAGGAAGATAGTTGAAAAGGAAAAGCATTATTTAGGTCACGGATTTGGACATTCAAATCAAAAATCAAACATTGTTATTCGGTTGGAGTTCTGGCAAGAGTGGTCTGCAGGCCAAACCTTCTTTCTCATCATCTGCACATCAGGAGGAGACCCATTCATACCATAGTCGTTCCTAAAAGTTTCCCCAAAATATTAACATGTATTTAAGATAAAAACAAGTAGTAACACAATTGAAGGAAATTTAATATAATATTTTATACAAGAAATTTTTTTTTAAGAAATACAACATTCTAGTCGGG
>NW_026068015.1:1866377-1867330 GCF_014885135.2 Alexandromys fortis
CCCACAAAATACAACATTCCATATTTTGAGCTACAATTGTAAAGGTCTTGATCATTGTCTATCTTTTTTTTTTTTGTTTTTGTTTGTTTTTCGAGACAGGGTTTCTCTGTGGCTTTGGAGCCTGTCCTGGAACTAGCTCTGTAGACCAGGCTGGTCTCAAACTCACAGAGATCTGCCTGCCTCTACCTCCCAAGTACTGGGATTAAAGGCATGTGCCACCACCGCCCGGCCCATATCTTATTTTTTAAAAGCAGGTCTGCTACTGAACTTATGGTTCACAGATTCAACTAGACTGACTGGCCAGAAAACCTCAATGATTCACAAGTTTTGGCCACACAATTCTTGAATTAATATGAAGAAGTTCATTATGAACTGATATCTATTGTGTATGACTTGGTCTTGCAATCATGAACAATCATGGATATAAAAAACCATGGTTATTAACACAAGACCTGTTGCCACTACACCCAACAAAAGCACAATAGGAAAAAATGCTTGTTCAAAAGCCTGATGATCAGAATTTAATATCTGGGAATAGAACCACAGCATGGAAAGAGATACTGAATCTTTTAAGTTGTCTTTTGATGCCCAATGTTATGCTTAGATATGCATGAAACACATATGCACACACATACATACAAGATTGTATAGATCAAGAGGAGATGAGTGAAATGGAGACAGGGAAAGATGGTAGATGAATAAATGTTATAGAAGTTTCATTCCTACTGGCTAGCTCTCAGAGTTTTGGAACATGCCATACACTATGCACTGTATAGGAGCTAAAATAACGTGACCCCTTGTAGGCAGTGCCAATTGGACATATTTCAGTGGTTCTTAACCTTCCTACTGTTAAGATCCTTTAATACAGTCTTCAAGTTGTAGTGACCACCAACAATAAAATTACTTTCTCTGTTTTTTTATAATAGTAATTTTGCTACTGTTATGAATTATTA
>NW_026068015.1:1870190-1874679 GCF_014885135.2 Alexandromys fortis
CTATGGTCTTAGGTTACCCTTGCAAAAGGGCTACTTGGACCCAAAAGGGGTAATGACCCACATTTTAAAAACTACTGATTTAATTAGTTAAAAAAAGAGGTAATCCATTTGTGATCATGGTGTGGATGCAGGGTATAATTAAATCATCCTTTCAACCTATTGTAATAATTGGGAATAGCCAATCTCCATTTGACTTTTACTCCAACATAAATCATAGAACATCCTTCTGCAAGGGATCCAGAGCTGCCATATTTGGCAAGGACTCAAGTAGACTAATTTTGTTCTCTCCTTTATTCTGTTCTTCACAGGCCACTTTTAGATTTGCCACTTTATACTAGCCTGAGCTCTTTCTCCAAACTCACTTCCATAACCTTAAGACTTGGCCTCCTGCTCAATACCAAGATCCCCCCTAGCTCTTTCCTACCTCTCTGTTGTTACTTTCAGCCATTTATCCTATGTATCTTTGATCCTCTGTTATTCCCTCCAAACCCACAGAACTAGTCACCATCATAGACCTATAGCTACCTTGCATGGTTGGGACCAGACCAGTTAGTTCCTTACCAGAGATACTATGGCCACCACACTTGGATAAGACCCAGACTCTACAGGAGCAGAAACAGAGCAAACCCCAGAGCTCTGAGTGGACCTCTAGGAACATGGATAGACAAATGGATTGATTGGACCCATGGTACTGACTGCACCATGAGGAGCAACCATCTGAGCCTTGGATCCATTGGCACCTAGAAGATTAATCACCAGAGTAACAGACAGCCCCAAATACACCAATCAGAGGAAAAGATGGGTAAACAAGGTAAGAATGCACACAACTGACATTACTAAAACTAGCGACCCTACAACAGCAAGACTTGAACCACCAAATATAGATGATCTGAAGAAAATGATCTTAAAAAAATAACTTTAGGAGAATGTTTGAGACCATTAAAGAGGAAATGAAATAAAAAGACAAACAAAAAATTGGAAGACATCAACAAATCCCATAAAGAAAACCAAGAAAAAGTAAACAAACTTGTGAAGCAAACTATCCAAGACATAAAACTGAAATAGAGACAATAAAGAAAGCATAAGCAAAGGTAATTGTAGAAACATAAATCATGAGAAAATGATCAGGAACCAAAAATGCAAGCATAAACAGCAGAATACAAAAGATTGAAGAGAAAATCTCAAGTGCTGAAGATGCAATAGGGGAAATAAACTCATTAGTCAAAGAAAACATTAAATCTAACAAAATAAGGACACAAAATATTCAAAAAATATGGGACACCGTGAAAAGACCAAACCTAAGAATAATAGGTATAGAAGATTGATAAGTAGTCCAACTCAAAAACACAGAAAATATATTCAACAAAATCACAGAAAAAAACTTTCCCAACCTAAAGAAAGATATGCCTATGAAGATACAAGAAGCTTACAGAACACCAAATAGACTGGATCAAAAAAAGTACCTTTGCCAAATAATAATCAAAACACTACACATACAGAATAAAGAAATAATATTAAGAACTGCAAAAGAAATAGGCCAAGTAATATACAAAAACAGACTTTTCAGAATTATACCTGACATCTAAATGGAGACAATGAAAACCAGGCGGTCCTGGTTAAGCATTATGCAAACATTAAGAAAACACAGATGCCAGCCCAAACTACTATATCCAGCAAAACTTTCAATAACTATTAGAGGAAAAAACAAGATATTCCATGACAAAATCAAATTTAACCAATGCCTAGCCCAACAGTCATACACAAAGTACTAGAAAGAAAACGCCAACACAAGGAAGTTGATTACAAAAAAAAAGAGAGAGAGAGACAATTGATGATCTCACAGCAGCAAATCCTAAAAAAAGGAAAAAAAAAATACACATGAAATAACATTATCAACAACAAAAACTAAATTAACAGGAGATAACACTCATGGGCCATTAATATCACTTAATGTAAATGGACTCAACTCACCTATAAAAAGGCATAGGCTAGCAGATTGGATATGAAAACAGAATCAGTCCTTCTGTTGCATACAAGAAACACACCTCAACCTCAAAGGAAGACATTGCCTCAGAGTAAAGGGTTTGGAAAAAAAATTCAAATTAATTGGACCTAAAAAACAATCTGGTGTAGCTAGCCTAATATATATCAAAATATCCTTCAAACTAAAATCAATCAAACAAGACAAAGAAGTGCATTTCATATTAGTTACAGAAAAAAATCCATCAAGAGAAAATTTTTTTTTCTTTTTCTTTCCTTTCTTTCTTTTTTTGAATTTTCGAGACAGGGTTTTTCCATAGCTTTTTGGTTCCTGTCCTGGAACTAGCTCTTGTAGACCAGGCTGGCCTTGAACTCACAGAGATCCACCTGCCTCTGCCTCCCGAGTGCTGGGATTATAAAGGTATGCGCCACCACTGCCCCGCAAGAGGAAATTTCAATACTGAACATCTATGGCCCGAATACAAAGGGTACCCTCATATGTAAAAGAAATACTTTTAAAGCTTAAATCACACTTTAAACCCCACACACTAATAGTAGGAGACTTCAACACTCCACTCTCACCCCTGGACATTTTTGTCAGACAGAATATTAACAGAGAAATAAAGGAAATAACAGATGTTATGATTCAAATGGACCTAACAGACATCTATAGAACATTCCATCCAAACATAAAAGAATATACCTTCTTCTCAGCATGTCACGGAACCTTCTCTTGACTACATACTCAGAAAAAAAGCAAACCTCAGAAGATACATAAAAGTTGGAATAGCCCCATGTATCCTATTGGATCACCATGGCTCAAAATTAGAATTCAACAGCAACACTAATTCCAGGAAGTCCACAAACACATGTAAATTAAGGAATGCTCACCTGAAGCATCAATGGCTCAAGGAAGAAATAAAAGGAGACATTAAAAACTTCTTAAAATTCAATGAAGATGACCACACAACATACCCAAATTTATGGGACACAATTAAAGCAGTGTTAGGAGGAAAGTACATAGCAGCACTAAATGCCTAAAAAAAGATTCTGGGAAAATACCACACTAGTGAATTAACAGAACATTTGAAAACTTTAGAACAAAAAGAAGCAAACTCACCAAGATAACTAGATGGCAGAAAATAATCAGAGAACTGAAATCAACAAAATAGAAACAAAAAAACAACAAAGAATCAATGAGACAAGGAGTTAACTTTTTGAGAAAATCAACAATTGACAAACCTTTATCTAAACTAACTAAAAGGCAGAGAGAAAATATTCACATTAACAAAAACAGAAATGAAAACAGGGATATAACAAGAGACAAACAGGAAATCCAGAGAATCATCACATCATATTTTGAAAACCTGTACTCCACAAAATTGGAAACTTAAAGGAAATAAACAACTTTCTGGGTATATATCACTTACCAAAATTGAATCAAGACCAGATAAGCAAATTAAATAGAACTATAACTGCTAGAGAACTAGAAACAGTCATCAAAAGTCTTCCAACCAAAAAAAGGCCCAGGACAAGATGGTATCAGCTCAGAATTCTACAAGATTTTCAAAGAAGATCAAATACCAATACTCCTCAAATTGTTCCACACAATAGAAACAGAAAGAACATGGCAAAACTCTTTTTATGAGGCTACAACTACCCTGATACCCAAACCACATAAAGACATCACTAAGAAAGATAATTACAGATCTATCTCACACAAGAACATTGATGCTTAAATGCTAAGTAAAATAATGGCAAAATGAATCCAAGAACACATCAGAACCATCATCTACCGTGATCAAGTCAGCTTCATCCCAGAGGTGCAGGGATGGTTCAACATACAAAAATCTGTCAATGTAATCCACCATATAAACAAGCTAAAAAGTAAAAACCACATGATCATCTCATTAGCTTCTGAAAAAGCTTTTGGCAAAATACAAGATCCATTCATAATGAATGTCTTGGAGGGAACAGGGATACAAGGAACATACCTAAACATAATGAAGGCAATCTACAGCAAGCCAACAGCCAACATCAAACTAAATGGAGAGAACTCCCAGCGATCCCACTGAAATCAGGAATAAGAGAAGGTTCTTCACTCTCTCCATATCTGTCTAATATAGTTCTTGAAGATTTCAGTCCGGTGCTCCAATGTGGGTCTCTGTCTCTGTCTCCTTTCATCGCCTGATGAAGTTTAATATCCAGGAGGATGCCTATATGATTTTCTTTGGGTTCTCCTTCTTATTTAGCTTCTCTAAGAACCCGAATTATAGGTTCAATGTCCTTTATTTATGGCTAGAAACCAAATATGAGTGAGAACATCCCATGTTCCTCTTTTTGGGTCTGGCTTACCTCACTCAGGATGGTGTTTTCTATTTCCATCCATTTGCCTGCAAACTTCAAGAAGTCCTTGTTTTTTACTGCTGAGTAGTACTCTAATATGTATATATTCCATACTTTCTTCATCCATTCTTCAATTGAAGGGCATCTAGGTTGTTTCCAGGTT
>NW_026068015.1:1875014-1878320 GCF_014885135.2 Alexandromys fortis
GGGAAAGGGGAGACGGCGGTGGGGAAGGGAAAGGGGAGACGGCGGTGGGGAAGAGACAGAAATCTTTAATAAATAAATTAATTAATTAAAAAAAATATAGTTCTTGAAGTCCTAGCTACAGCAATAAGAAAACAAAAGGAGATCAAGGGGATACAAATTGGAAAAGGAGTCAAATTCTCACTATTTGCTCATGATATCATAGTTTTCACAAGTGACCCACAAAATTCCATCAATAAACTTATACAAATCATAAATACTTTCTTACTGAAAGTAATGTAGTAGTATACAAGATTAACTTAAAAAAATCAGTAGCCCTCCTTTACACAGATGATAAATGGGCTGAGAAAGAAATCAGAGAAACACCACCCTTTGCAATAGCCACAAATAGCATAAAATATCTTGGAGTAACTAACCAAACAAGTTGATGACTTGTATGATGAAAACTTTAAGTCTTTGAAAAAAGAAATTAATGAAGACACCAGAAAGTGGAAAGATCTCCCATGCTCTTGGGTAGGTAGAATTAACAAACTAAAAATGCAGTCTTACCAAAAACAATCTACAGATTCAATGCAATACCCATAAAAATTCCAGCAAAATTCTTCACAGACCTCAAAAGAACAGTACTCAACTTCATATGGAAAAGCAAAAAACCAAGGATAGCCAAAACACTTCTGTACAATAAAAGAACTTCTGGAGGCATGACAATCTCCAACTTCAACTCTACTACAGAGCTATAGTACTGAAAACAGCCTAGTATTGTCATAAAAACAGACAGGGGGACCAATGGAACTCAATCAAAGACACAAATATTAATCCACACACCTATGAACATCTGATTTTTGACAAAGAAAGACAATATATCAAATGGAAAAAAGAAAACATATGGTAATGGAATAACTGGATATCAACATGTAGAAGAATGAAAATAGACCCATATCTATCACCATGCACAAAACTTAAGTCCAAATGGATCAAAGACCTCAACATAAATCCAGTCACACTGAAGCTCATAGAAGAGAAAGTACACTTGAATGCACTGGCACAGGAGACCACTTCCTAAATATAACCCCTGTAGCACAGACACTGAGAGAAACAATAAATGGGACCTCCTGAAACTGAAAAGCTTCTGTAAAGCAAAGATTATGGTCAAGACAAAATTACAGCCTACTGAATGGGAAAAGATCTTCACCTACCAAACATGAGAAAGAAGTCTGATCTCCAAAATATACAAAGAACTCAAGAAATTGGTCATCAAAAGAAAAAATAATCCAATAAAAAATGGAGTACAGACCTGAACAGAAAACTCTCAACAGATGAAGCTAAATTAGCTGAAAGACATTTAAGAAAATGTTCAACATCCTTAGTCATCAGAAAAATGTAAATCAAAAGAACTCTGATATTCCATCTGACACTGTAAGAAAGGCCAAGATCAAAAACACTGATGACAACATGCTGGTGGGAATGCAAGCTGGTACATCCGTTTTGGATATCAGTATGGTGATTTCTCAGAAAATTAGGAAACAACATTCCCCAAGACCCTGCAAAACCACTGTTAGGTATATATCCAAAGGATACTCAATCATGCCATAAGGACTAGCTCTCAACTACATTCATAGTGGTACTGTTTGTCATAGAACCTGGAAACAACATAAAAGTCCCTCAACCAAAGTATGGATGAGGAAAAATGTTGTAAATTTATACAGTGGAGTACCACACAGCAGAAAAAAAAAATGGCATCTTGAAATTTGCAGGCAAATGGATGGAGCTAGAAAACATCATTTTGAGTGAGGTAACCCAGACCTAGAAAAACAATTGTCACATGAACTCACTCATAAGTGGTTTTTAAACATAAAGCAAAGAAACCCAGCCTACAAATCTCTATACCAGAGAACTTAGATAACAATGAGAACTTTAAGAGAGACATGTATCTAATCTACATGGGAAGCAAAATAAGACAAGATCTCCTGAGTAAATTGGCAACATGGGGGCCATGAGAGAGGGTTAAAGAGGAGGGGAGAGGCAGGGAGGAGAGCAGAGAAAAATGTAGAGCTCAATAAAAAAGAAACATTACTATACAGTTAAAATTGCTTATTGATCCTAAAACAGGGTTATTGTGTGACTAGAATACCCCACTCTCACCAACAGAAATGTCATCCTGGCAAAAACTAAACAGATGGTAATGGAAGTTAAATAACATTATGAATTAAATGGATATTTAGAGAACATTCTATCCTAATACTAAAGAATATATGTTTTTTATTATGTTAGTGATATTTCTCCAAAACTGACTGCCAGTTTCAACCAATATAAGAAAATTGAAATAACATTATGCATCCATTATGATTTAAAGCCAGAAATCCACAAAACAGAAATGGCAGAAAGTATACAGACTAATGAAGGCTGAACAATTCACTGCTGCACAAAATTATGTCAAAAAGTAGAGAAAATGGTAAATAAAGCTATTTTAGAATGGAATGAAAATGAAAATAAAACACTAACAAACTTATGGCACACAATGAAGGCATTTATAAGAGTCAAGTACATACCATTAAGGATCTATGTAAAAAAAATGAGCACTTTCCTACGAATCACTTAACAACACACTTAAAAGCTTTAAAAAAAGAAATATTATCCCAAAAGAGCAAATGTGAAGAAATAAACTATTTTAAGGCTGTTAAAATCAATAAACTATAAACAACAACAACAATACAAAAATATAAATGAAATGAAATATTGGTTCTTTGAGAAAACAACAAGGCTGTCAAATCTTCAGTGTAATTAACCAAAAGATGGACAGAGAGAATAAAAATTATTAAGATTAGATATTAAAGAGAATACATTACAATTGAGAATGAGTAAATCCAATAAAATTTGAGGACATATTTTAAAAGTTCATATTCTACCACACAAGGAAACATAAAACAAACAGTTGTATTTCATCATGTTTACAGCTTATCAAAACGAAATCAAGATGAAACAAGCCATGTAAACAGATTTTAATATTCCAATCAAATAGACACTGATTATAAAATACAAACCACCAAAACAACAGTTTCATAAGGATACAACATAGAATTATATAAAACTTTAAGAGGACTAATACCAATAATATTGATAATCTTCAAATTATTACACAAAATAGAAAATGAAGGAATAATTTTAAATCTGTGTTACAAAGTTCAAATTAACCTGATGTCAAGATAACACAAAGACTCAACAACAAAAAAGAGAAAATATAAACCAATATCCCATCTAAACAAAGATACAAATATCCTTCCTAAATTAAGTACAAACAAAATTTTTTTT
>NW_026068015.1:1883729-1896706 GCF_014885135.2 Alexandromys fortis
ACATCTTTCTTTAGGTTGGGAAAGTTTTCTTCTATAATTTTATTAAATATATTTTCTGGGCCGTTGAGTTGCACCTCTTCTCCTTCTTCTACTCCAATTATTCTTAGGTTTGGTCTTTTTATTGTGTCCCATATTTCCTGAATGTTTTGTGATGAGAATTTGTTGGTTTTGCTGTTTTCTTTGATCAGTGTGTTTATTTTCTCTATGGTATCTTCAGTATCTGATATTCTTTCTTCTATCTCTTGTATTCTGTTGGTAGTACTTGTCTCTGTAGTTCCTGTTCGTTTACCCAGATTTTCCATCTCCAATCTTCCCTCGGTTTGTGTTTTCTTCATTACTTCCATTTCATTCTTCAAGTCTTGAACTGCTTCCCGTACCTGTCTGATTGCTTTTTCATGTTTCTCTTGATTTTCTTGGGTATCTTTAAGCGATTTATTCATTTCCTCTACCTTTTTGTTTGTAATCTCTAATTGTTTATGGCAGTTTTTCACCTCCTGCTTAAGGTCTTCTATTATTTTCATATAATTCACTTTTGAGTCGATTTCTTCTAATTCTTCTGGAGTAGGGTGTACAATTCTTCTTATTTCGGGATCCCTTGATTCTGGTGAAGTCATGTTGCCTTTCAGGTTGTTGGAGGAAGTCTTGCATTGGCGCCTTCCCATCTTCTCCTTCAAACGGAGCCAGGAGAGGCCTGGTGTCTTGGTCCAGTTTTTGTGTCCAGATGGAACTCCTTAGGACCACTCTGGGTGGGTTGTGGGTGCAAGCCTGATGTCTCTCCTGGTGCCGGGTTCGGATCTCCTTGCTGCTTGGATGTCTCGTAAACAAAGGACCTACCTAGCTTGCTGCAGGCAGGCTAGTGGGAACAAAGTAGCTACCACCCTCCCGTTTGCCCTGTCAATTCGTATTCGGTCCTAGAGCCCGAACAGGCTGGGCTGGGAGATGTTATGTGGTCAATGAGGGAAGGGAGTCAGATGGAGGGGGGAGGGATGTGGATGCAAGCTGGGTGGGATAGGAAGAGAGAGGGGGTATTGGGCAGAGTCGCCCCTAAGGATGACCAGAAAGTCAGTACAAACAAAATTTAAGAATTAAAATGGATCACCACAATCAAGCTAGCTTTTCCTAGAAATGATTCAACTATAGTAAATCAGATAAATAGATGAAAAGACAAAAAAAAAAAAAAAAACTACAAGCAAAAAGAATGCTTTTGACAAAACCTACAACCTCTATTGTTGAAAGGCCTGCAGAGACTATGGATACAAAACATATACTGAAATATTATAAAGGCAATTTGCAACATCTCCTCAGCCAACAATATTTTAAATGGAGGGTAACTAAGAGCATTTCCACTAACATTTGGAACTTGACAATGATGTCTATTTTCTTCATACCTACCAGAATTATTAAATCTATTATTTGAAGTATTAAAAGAAAACTAACCAGGATCAAATAGATACAAACAAGTGATGGAGGAAGGTCATTGAACAATAAAGAAACTGCTTGGCTGGCCCTGATAGGTTAAAACATAAGTGGGAGGAGTAAATAGGAGGAAATGAGGTAAGACTCCTCAGGTCAGACTCTGCTCTGGTCCCAGACAGACTCGACAGCTCTGCGCTCTGGAGCAGAGACGCCATGCTCTGCTCTCCCAATAGCTCTGCTCTCTGAGGCACACGCGATGAAGCTCTGACCCAAGATGGACAAAGGTTAGAATCTTCCCGGCAAGCGCACCTTGGGGTGCTTACATACATCATTAGAAATGGGCTAGTCCAGGTGCGAGAATTAGCCTATAAGGGCTAGAGTTCATGGGCCAAGCGGTGTTTAAATGAATACAGTTTGTGTGTGGTTATTTCGGGCATAAGCTAGCCAAGCAGCCCGGGTGTTGGGGAAGCAGCCCCGCCACTCCTATTTCAACAAACAAGAAATGAAAAAGTCAAAATACCCTTATTTTCAGATCATATTTTTATACATAAAAGGCTCACTATAAAACTTCTATGGCCTATAAGCCCTTCAGCAAGAGTATAAAGTCAACACATAAAAATCAGGAGCCTCCTGATATACAAATTACAAACATACTAAGAAAGAATTATAGAAAGACTACCTTTCACAATAGCCTCAAAAATATTTTGGGATAAATCTAACAAAGCAAGGGAAATAATTCTACAATAAAAACTTAAATCATTAAGAAATACTTTGAAAAGGACATCAGAAGATGAAAAGAGTTCCCATGTTCTTGTGGTTCAGTGGAGTTAAATTAGTATTGTGAAAGTAATCCTCCCATGAAAATCAATCTACAAATATACTACAATCTTAATCAAAATTCTAACACAATTATTTTCAGAAATTGAAAAATTAATATTAAACCTGATGTGGAAATACAAACGAATAAGACATACACCCCCCAAAAAAGACAAAAAACAAGTGACAACAAAAACACAGGATATCTAAAACTGCCGTGAATGATAATAATAAAAGAACAGCTGGAGATACCACTACTATAGACTTCAAGTTATATTATATAACCATAGTAATAAAAACTGCATATATTGGCATAAAAATAGACATGCTGATTACTCGAATAGAACTGAAAATTTGGACTTAATTTCACACACCTACAGAGCCCAAGATTTGAAAAAGAAGCTCAAAATACATACTGGAGAAAGGACAGCATCTTCAAAAGATGGCGCTGGTTTGTCTGGGTCCTGCATGTAGAAGAGTGAAAATATATCCATATCTATAACCTTGCAGAAACTCAGTATCAAAAGAATTTAGGATCAGCACAAAACCAGATATCTTAAATCTGACTGAGGACAAGTTAGAGACTAAGTTTTAACTCATGGGCATAGGGAAGGGCTTTCTGAACAAGAACCCTAAAAAAGAGAAATCAAGACCAATAATTAATAAAATGGACCTCATAAAATTAAAAAAGGTTCTTTAAAAGACACCAATGTCCAAGAAAATTGGCATCCTATATATTAAAAATTCAATCAATAATGTCTGACAAAGAGTTATTTATCTGCCATAAATACTACTGTAGCACTGCATTTGTGAATGTGCATGTTTCATGTGTAGTGGGATGACTTAGAAGATCATAATTCCTCATCATAAATTTTTTAAATATAAATATTAGTTATAATTCATTTACTATAAAATTTACCCCATTTAATGTACACCAAGGTACATTATACTCAAATGTTGTACAATAATTTGTTATTCAATTTATAAGATTTATATCTTGGACAAGACCTCCATTTCCATTTTAACTGGACAATCAAAAATAGAAATAAAGAGTATGACAAATAACCAAAAAGAATTCTTATGTTAGTAAACCCAGTTCCCAGAAAGATACAAACTTAGGAAACTTAAAAAATTCTCTTTCCAGGCTAGAGACCCATGTTGACTCCCTCATAAACATAACCCTACAGAACTGGGAATAATTTGCATGGTTTTAGGAGAAACCTGGTGTTTCTATGGCAATCATTAAAGGGTAATTAGGGAATGCACTGCTATGGGCAGAAAAAAAATTATTCATCATGTATATAATTATAAATTATTATGAGTTATTTTAATGTCCATTTCTTAGAATAATTGCATGATTTACTCTAGTGCTTATGCTCTGTCTCACCAAATATTCTTGGCCCCACTAACAATGCAAAGCATAGGTTACATATCACATAGTGTATCTCAGATGCCAAAAAAGTAGTTGGTTACTTTCAGAGCACCAGTGGACATATCTTGGCAGGCTAGTTATTATTCTAGATTCCGAAGTTATTATACAGACAAGTACTTTTCTTCCACAGTAGCATAGATAATTCTTTCCAACATTATGAAATATAGCCAATAAGAATGAAAATTTTAAAGTAATAACAGCTTTATTTATCTCTGTTCATTGACACCAGTATATGCTGTCTGGTTACAGGGTCTTTCTATCAAACTCTATAGTGTAATTAAAAATAATAGCAATTGCCTGTAAGCCTTGGAATGTATGGGGTCTCATTGCCCAACAATCTACAAGAAGTAACCCATTCCTGCCATTATTTTATATTCTTATGTGCCACCTCAAATACTTGAAATTCCTTCCTACCATGGTATTAGTAAATACCTGACTTCTATAAATATTTCTAAGGAAAGGCACAGATCTGAAGACCAAGCAAATAATGATAATGAGAAATAAATTCTGGGTATCACCATCCTTCATTTGTGATTGTGTGTACCACAAAGTTGTAGTAATAAAAACAACCAGATGTTTTCTCACATAATGAGAAGAAATATGCAACCTTTTGTCTTCTGGATTCTGTTTTCCTCATCTATGAAGATTGTCTCTAGCTCTATCCAATACCTGAAACTCTCACAACTTTATTTTCTTACCTGCTGAATAATATTTCAATATAAAACAAACAACATTATTATCCACTCATCAGTTAATGGATAGTTAAGCTGCCCCTATATCCTGGCTGTTGTGCATAGGGCAGCAATTAAAATGGAAGAGCAAGCATGTCTATATTGGGATACTTACATCCTTGATATATGCTCATGAGTGGTCTAGCTGGATCTATTTGTAACTTTTAATGGACCCTACAAACTTGTCTATAGTAGCTGCTGCACCAGTGTGTATCTTTACCAT
Organism: Alexandromys fortis; assembly: GCF_014885135.2. Classification (NCBI taxonomy): domain Eukaryota; kingdom Metazoa; phylum Chordata; class Mammalia; order Rodentia; family Cricetidae; genus Alexandromys; species Alexandromys fortis. The sequence goes on from NW_026068015.1 coordinate 1,888,348, forward strand.
TGATAATGAAGTGGAATAAGTGTTTCCTATGTCCAAATCCATATCAACACACACACACACACTCTCTCTCTCTCTCTCTCTGTCACACATACATATACAGACAGAGAGAGAGAGAGAGAGAGAGAGAGAGAGAGAGAGAGAGAGACAAACTTATGCACCCCTGAGTAGTTTAAATTTGCAATTTGCAATATAACCAAGGGCTAAGATGGTAACTATTTTATTTTTTTAATGTTTTATAGTCATTTTTATTTTATCTTTTGAGAAGCATATTTCCTTGAGACATTTTTAAAATTTGTTATTTTTCTTTCTTAATTTTTAAATGTTTTATTAATTTTTTTATGAAAATATCAATCCAAATTCCCACTCCCTTCCCTCCTCCCATTCTCTCCACACATCCTTCCACCACACTCCCCTCTAATCCTAAGAGAGGGTAAGGCTTTTTGCTTTGTGGACAGTTCAAGGCCCTCACTGCAATATCTAGGCTGAGCAGGGTATACATACAAAGAGAATAGTATCCCAAAAAGCCAGGACATGCAGTAGAGTTAAATCCCAGTACCACTGCTAGTGGCCCTCCAGTCTGCCACAGCCATCCAACTGTCAGACACACTCACAGTGACTAGTTTGGTCCAATGCTTGTTGCTTCCCAATCCATCTAAAGTTGGTGAGTTTTATTAGCTCATGTAAACTGTTTTAGTGGATGAACACTTCATAGTCTTGACCTCTTTGATCATATCATAGTCTCATACCTTCTACTCTTTATTTGGACCTTCAGAGCTCAGTCCAGGGCTCTGATGTGGGTCTCTGCCTCTGTTTGCATCAAGTTGTTGGATGGAGGTTCTCTAGTGATATTTAAGATAATCATCAGTCTGACTACAGGGCAAGGTCAATCTGGTCACCCTATCCTTGACTGCTTAGGGTCTTAGCTGGGGTCATCTTTGTGGATTCCTGGGAATTTTTCTAGAGCCAGGTGATGTGGGAGTGTCATATATCAATCTGATGATTTCATTGGTTAAGCAATAAAGAAACTGCTTGGCCCTGATAGGTTAAAACATAGGTGGGAGGAGTAAACAGAACAGAATGCTGGGAGGAAGAGGAAGTGAGCTCAGACTTGACAGCTCTGCTAGCTAGAGCAGAGACTCCAGGCTCCTCTCTCCCAGGCAGCTCCAACCCAGGATGGACTAGGCTAGAATCTTCCCGGTAAGCAAACCTAGCGGTGCTACACAGATGATTAGCAATGGGCTAAATTAATATGTGAGAATTAGCCTAGAAGAGGCTAGATAGAAATGGGCCAAGCAGTGTTTAAATGAGTACAGTTTGTGTGTTGTTATTTCGGAGCATAAGCTAGCCAGGCGGCTGGGGTGCTGGGGACTCAGCCCCGCCGCTCCTATTACAACAGCCAGGTTTCTTGCTAACCCCATAACGGCTTCCTCAATCAATTTATCTCTTTCCTTATCTCATATCTGTCCTTTATCCACCTCAACTATCCCGTTCCCTCAAGTTCTCCTCAACTTTCTCCTTCTCCATTTCTCTTTCTTTTCTCCCCTTCTTTCTACACCCAACCCCATGCTCCCAAATTTCCCAAGGCAGACTTCTCAGTTTCCAATTGTCAGATGGATCTATATATGTTTTTTCTTTAGGTTCACCTCATTACTTAGCTCCTCTAAGATCATGAACTTTAGGCTCAATGTCCTTTGTTTACAGCTAGTGTCCACTTATGAGTGAGTACATACCATATTCATTTTTTTGGGTCTGGGCTAGCTCACTCAGGATATTGCTTTCTAATTCCATCCATTTCCATGCTAAATACAAGATGACTTCTTTTTTTACCATTGAGTAGTACTCTAATGTGTAAATGTGCCACACTTTCTTTATCCATTCTTCAGTTGAGGGACATCTAGGTTGTTTCCAGGTTCTGGATTTTATAAAAAATGCTGCTATGAACATAGTTGAACAATTGCTTTTGTAGTGTGATTGAGTATCATTTGGGTATATGCCCAAAAGTGAAAAATTGCTGGATCCTGACATAGGTTGATTCCCAATATTCTGAGAAACTGCCATATTTATTTCCAAAGTGGTTGTACAAGTTTCCATTCCCACCAGCAATGGATGAGTGTTCCCCTTACTCCACAACCTCTCTAGCATAAGCTTTTATTAGTGTTTTGATCTTAGCCATTCTGACAGGTGTTAAATACCTCCAGTGATGTGGTAGGATACAAGATTAACACACACACACACACATACACACACACACACACACACACACACACAAAAAAAAAACTCCATAGCTCTCCTATACACAAATGATAGAGAACCTGAGAGGGAAATCAGAGAAACATCAACCTTCACAATAGACACAAATAACATAAAATATCTTGGGATAAAACTAACCAAAGAAGTGAAAGACCTATTTGACAAAAACTTTAAGTCTTTGAAGAAAGAAATTGAAGAAGATACCAGAAAATGGAAAGATCTCCCATGTTCTTGGATATATAGGATCAACATACTAAAAATGGCAATCCTACCAACAGCAATCTATAGATTCAATGCAATCCCCATAAAAATCCCAACAAAATTCTTAATGGACATTGAAAGAACAATAATCAACTCCATATTGAAGAACAAAAAACCCATGATAGCCAAAACAATCTTATACCATAAAAGTGGAGGCATTACTATCCCTGATATCAAGCTCTATTACAGAAAACAGCTTGGTATTGGCATAAAAACTGAGACCAATGGAATTGAATTGAAGACCCAGATATTAATCCACACACCCATGAACACCTGATTTGACAACGAAACTAAATTATATAATATTAGGAGTTGCTGTTGCTAGACTATGGGTCATTAGAGTATCTTGAATGATAAAATATAAAAGATTCTCCAGGCAAAAATAAGAGAGTTGAAATACTGAACATTTTAAGAATCTGTGGAAGGGAACTGTCAAGCTTGACAATATTTTAACAAAAACATTAAGAATCACAAGTAGAATCTTGCAAAGTAGTTTAGGGAGGAATACATCTGAACAGTTGATGATTGGGGCAGAGGAAGACAGAGACTTACTTGAAGCTCATCAGAAGGTATTATAATTGTGTGTTGTCGCCACTTGGACATTTGTTAGAGTGAGAGGAATATGTTTAGTGAAATATTAATACTAATGGAGATACACAACTGATAACATTGTGCTTGGAATACCCTATTCAGTGACTCTGAATAAAAGGAATGTAATTTAATTTTGGAATGCTAGGTCATACAGGTGTTAACATAAAAATGAATTCTTGATGAGCTTGAAAGAGAGTAGAAATCAAGAGCCCAATGAGATCAAATTTATAAGAGGGATGGATTTTCTACATATCATTTAGTACTGTAGAAACTATTATTAGATTAGAACCAGGCATATAAAAGACAGCTCATTATAAAATTATCTTATAGGAGCTCATTAGATTAAAAGCTGTCTACTGAAAAGAGAAAGTGAAGTTGAAGGTTTGCAGACTGCTGAATGGCTTTTGAAAATACTGTGTAAAGATAGTACACTATAAATCCTACTGGACTGACACAATAAAAGACCCAGACAGAAGTCTGTCCTCCAGAAAGCTGGATGAATCTAACTGGAAGAAATGAAATCTGTTAAATATTTACTCTATTGCTGCATATGAATTTATTACAATTTGGTATCCAATCATAATTTGTAAATTGAGAATATTGAGACACAGAGTAAACACTAAATCCTCGAAAGCCACATTATTAGAGTGCAATCCTGATAAAATCAATGTGACATTAGATGTTGAGGTTGACCTCTTGAATTTAATGTTGATTTTTCTCTTAGATTTTCAAACAAATTTCAATGCTTGGTTCATTCTTATGAACAAGAGAAATGGTTTTGCCAAGATAATGAATGAGTTCAATGACAGTGACATGGAAAGGACCAGCTAGCATGCACATGATTACTTCTGGGATCAGAAGGGCTTCCATCATTTGATGTTGAGTGGATTGTAGTTTGTCTGCCACAAGAAGACTATTCTACAGCAGCTCTTTAGGCTCTATATGAAAAAAAAAATGATTTGAATCTCCAGGGCATCATTTACTGGCATGATATTTTCAAAATTTCAAACAATATCAATCAGGAGTCCCTGAAAGCTAAAATGTGTTTCTCTGAATTGAGCAAGCTGGTACGATAATTTTTAAATCCTTTGTTGTTGTGCAGGAAATTTCTATGGCTTTCATCATAAAAATATATTTTATACCACAGCTACCAAAAATCCCTATCAATCTAAGATCTAACATTAGGGTTTTTATGGTCTGGTTGCTAGGTAATAAACGCACACTGAAAGTCCCATTTGAAGAAAGAAAATGCCTCAATAAAGGAAATTCCCCTGTGGTTTGGGATGACAGTTTCAACTTATATTTTACATTAAAAAGCAGGCGTAAGAATTCCTTAGAAAAATTATAAAATTTACCATAGTTGCCTTATAAAGATAGGAGTGAGCCTCTTTGATTTGCTTTACTTTGGTGACTTGTCAAGGCTTGGCCTAAAATATGTGCCTGGTAAATTATTCAGAACAACAATTTGTATTGAAATTAAAAATGTATTTTTAACTCCTTAACTCAATATGGATGGCCAAATGAACATGGCTTTTGTATTAGTGATTTTTTTTCTTAATTTTCCTACCAATACTGGTTGATTTATACACAGCTAATGAGAGTACACGCATTCACTTGATATGTAACTGGGAATGCAGTTTTTCTACTTAGATATTGCTATTCAGTCATTAAGTGATCAAGCTGACTCTAATACATATTAATTATATTCCAGAATAGTCATACCTTAAGGACAAACTTCAAACAAAAATGTTATCTGTTAAGCATGAGAAGTTATTAGTATGATGCTCTATAAAGAACAAGGTTTACAAAATCCAATGTTTAGTGGGCCATGCAGGTAAAGAAAGCATTTAGTAAAAAAGATAGCTAAATCCTAAAATGAGTGGCAGGCCTCAAAGAGAATAGAAACAGAGATAAATAACACTAGAAACATTTTGAAACTGTCATGTAGAAACTTACCCATTACTATAAAACCATACACATATATAAAAAGTGTAAGGATGAAGTTATCCTATCATGGAAGGTAATATATCTCCTAGACCCATACTAGAAAAAGCCCAGTGCCAGAAATGGATTACTCGTTTTAGAGCTGTTAGTCAGAAGAGTCTCATAAAACATTACAAACAATGGCCAATGGTCTTGACTATTTAGCAAATTTTGGCAGTTAGATTTTATTGCTAAAGATACCACACACTTGGGTCAGATAATATGGAAAATTAAGCAGGTACCCAGGCACAAGCTTCATTCCCATAGGCTAGGTTTCAGAGTTCTGGAAGGTGATATGGAAGCTACCAAAGAAAACCCAGAGCACAGAAGGGCGACTGCACATGTGAACTTAGATGTGGGAGCCACATGCAAGTTCAAATAAGACCCAGTCCCATCATGGAAATAAGAGGTAAGCAGAGAGTCCTACACTGACCAATAAGATATTGGCAATTGCTAGCACCTAGGAGAGGCTGTTTGGTTTCAGAGTATTTTCTCTGGTAAGAAGACAATAGTATAGCAGAAGGCCACATATTCAAGAATATATGGGCGGCACAAATTAAAGTAGATGCATGAAAAAGCTAAGAAAAAGGGAAGACAGATTTATAAAATTCTAGGGGAAGAAGTTGGATGACTAAAAACGGAGTAGATATGATTAAATAATAAATAAAAATTTCAAATTCCAAATAATTTCACCAACATGACCACACAAGCACGAACCAAACAAGTGTGAGACCAATGTACATGCCAAAATGGGCAAGGCAATGCTCATGGGGCATCAAACTTACAAAACGAATTATAGTTAACTGAGGAGAACTAGGATCAGGAGAGGTGGTCTTTCCCGGCGAAGAGCATGCCAATTTGTTTGATAGTGTCAAATAGTCATACCTAGAAAACACTATAAACTGAAAATTCAAGTAAAATTATATGACTGAGAGGGTAATATTTAGGAATACATATTTAATGACAGTTAATAAGTAAAGAGGACATGAATTTGAAGATGAGTAAATAGAAGGAATATAGAGAAGCTTTTAAAGGGGGAAAGGAAAGGAAAGAATGAAAAAAATAAATGCAACTTTATTATAAGCTCTAAAACATTAAAAACTAAAATAAAGTTTAAAATGTATTTATATATATATCTATTCTTCATGGCAGTGTAGTCTAGTACCATTTTCATACATGTGTGTATTTTAGGTCGAAGCTATTCTATCGATGCTTGACCACTTCTTACATCTTGTCCATCCTGTAAGCCTCCTTTATTCATTTAGATTACAACATATTTAAATCCACTGAACCATGACGCAGACTAGAAAGCATGTGAGACCTTGAAGAGGTCACCAAGTGTTTGATTTTTCTGATGTAACTTTTTACCCTGCAAGCATAATTGCTACAGATAAACTCCTATTATTAAGAATGAATTTTAATATCTAACAAAATTTATTTCAAAGTAAAATCAATCAGTAGATGAAGAAAGACACTTTATACTCATAGCAAGAATAATCCATCAAGATATAATATCAATCCTAAACATCTATGCCCCTAATACAAGAGCACCCACATATGTAAAAGAAACATTATTAAAACTTAAATTGCACATATAACCCCCACACTAATAGGAGGAGATTTCAACACTCCACTCTCACCAAAAGACAGGTCAACCAGACAGAAACTTAAAGATAAATAAGACAACTATCAGATGTAAAGAATCAAATGAACTTAACAGACATCTATAGAACATTCACAAACACAAAATAATATACCTTCTCAGCACATCATGGAACCTTCTCTAAACACATACTCAGTAACAAAGCAAACCACCACATAAACAAAAAAAAAATTAGAGTAATCCTCTGTGTCTTATTGGATCACCCTGATTTACAGTTAGAATTTAACAACAATACTAATCTCAGAAAGCCTACAAACTCATGACAATTGAACAGTGAACTACCTAACCACTCCCTGGTAAAGGGAGAAATAAAGAAAGAAATTAAAAACTTCCTAGAATTCAACAAAAAAAGAAGGCACAATGTATCCAAACCTATGAAACACTATGAAAGCAGTGCTAATAGGAAAGTTCACAGCACTAAGTGCCCACATAAAGAAAATGGAGAAAGCTCACATTAGTGACATAACAGCACATCTGAAAGCTCTAGAACAAAAAGAAGCAGACTCACACAGGAGGAGTAGAAGACAAGATATTATCAAATTAAGGGCTGAAAACAACAAAATAGAAACAAAGAAAACAATACAAAGACTCTATGAAACAAAGAGCCAGTTCTTTAAGAAAATGAACAAGACAGTCAAATCCTTATCCAAACTATTCAAAAGTAGAGAGAACATCCAAATTAACAAAATCAGAAATGAAGAGGGGGGCATAACAACAGACACTCAGGAAATTCAGAGAATCATTAGGTCATAATACAAAAACCTCTACTCTACAAAATTGGAGAATGTAAAAGAAAAGGATATTTTTTAGATAGATTCCATCCACCAAAATTAAATCAAGACCAGGTGAACAATTTAAATAGACTTATAAACTACAATAAAGTAGAAGCTGTCATCAAAACCCTTCCAAAAAAAAATATCCCAGGGCCAGATGTGCAGAATTCTACCAGAACTTCCAAGAAGAGTTAATGCCTATACATCTCATTGTTGGGATTAATGAGTCCTGGCCTTCAGTTGCTTTTCCCTCCTAGAACCTTCTAAGTTATTAGAAGCTGTGCCTAGTTAGAGGATCAGAGGATCACCTATTGACCATTAACTGCAGTGTATTTAAGTCTACATGGTGTTAATAAACATGGGCTTTCTGAACCAGCGTTGGGAGCTGCATGTGTCAGTCTGTCTCTGCATCTGTGTCTTCAACCTCCAGCCCCTTGCCCGAAGCTCAGTAACTGGGTGCCAGCACACAGAGCGCAGACATGGAGGTGCAGTGTGCGGCACCTCAGAGTGTTCCACATAATAGAAACAGAGGGCTCATTGCCAAACTCTTTTTATGAGGGTACAGTTACCCTTGTACCAAAACCACACAAAGACCCAACCAAGAAAGAGAATTACAGAGCGATCTCACTCATGAACATGGATACAAAAATACCTAATAAAATACTGGCAAACTGAATTCAAGAACATATCAAAAACACTTTCCACCATAATCAAGTTGGCTTCATCCCAGAAATGCAGGGCTGATTCCACATATGAAAATCTATCAATGTAATCTATCATATAAATAAACTGAAAGAAAAAAAAATATGATCATTTCATTAGATGCTGAAAAAGCACT
>NW_026068015.1:1896888-1925310 GCF_014885135.2 Alexandromys fortis
TATTCCATTTGTTGAATAGCATTCAGCTGGGGTACAGAGGCCACCTATATTTTTGTCGAAAAAAAAACTATCCGAAATCCCAAGGATTGCTGCAGTAGGCAATGTGGCACTGGGAACAGGGTGGGTATTGTGTGGATCTGCTTATCATCCATAAGCCTTGTGCAAAGCAGTCATATGTTTCTAGCTTTGTAAAATAATACATGGACTTCATGATGCAGAAAAACAAGATTATTTCTCATTTTCCAACATGCGAACATTTATTAAATGGACTTTTAGAAACTACCCCACTTTTAAAATTTAAATAAAAATATGTAATTTTTCATATTTCTCTTTACTCTTTTCATTTTCAGAGGAAAATATCAATAAAGGTAAAGTACAAAATTATTAAGGATAAAGTTTCTAGGCAGTGCTAACGCTCATTTTCAAGTTTTAAAGGGGAAAAATTAAAGTAGAAAAAAGTACCAAGGTGATGTATGAAAGTAACCTCAGTATAAATTACAGATTAAAGATCAATTCTTCCTCATATCGCCTAAAAATAAAATACAAACAGTGGTGTGATCAAAATATGTTCAACCAAAAAACACAATATGAAATAACTTAATGGATAATCCACTTAACTGTTAAAATCTATGTTGGTGTATTGAACTGATTCATTCAAAATATGTTATTAATAACACTATATGAATTAATCTGTTTTTCACGATTATGCTAAAATTTCATATATATTTCTTAACAAAATAAATCCCTTGAGCATGAGTAAATAAAATAACATTGACAAGGCTTGCCAAAATGAAAGCTTATTATTTGGAAGATAAATATTATAAACATGAAAATTTGATTTTTGAAGGCCAATTAAATGTGTGATCAGATTCAAGTGTATCTAAGGAAAATGTGTAAGAAACAGGACATGAGGAAAGTTTTCTCAGTGAACTAATGTTTTCTAAAAAAACAGCATGAAGCACTTTTGGTAGCATTAAAAATGTAATATGTGGTCAGCTATCACCAACAAAACAGGTACAGGGGACTAACCACTGAGCAAGTGAGCCTGAACCAGAGACTGCTGAGGGTCTGGACATGAATCTGGGACTTTCAGGGGAGGAGAGCTAAGCCAAGACCCCTGTGGGTCTGGGTATGAGTCTAGGACCTCCCAGGAACTACGGTCGAGCCAGGACCTCTGCCAGCCTGGGCATGAATCTGGGATCTCTGAGGGATTAGGCAGGAACCAGAGATCTTTGTGGGACAGGCATGAGTCTAGGACCTCAGAGGGAGAAGGCCTGAGCCAGGACCTCTGTAGGTCCAGGCATTGGCCAGGGACATCAAAGAGAATTGGCAGGGACCTGGAACCTCTGTGGGTCAGAGACTGAGTATGGAACCTCTGAGGGAGTAAGCCTGAGCTAGGTCCTCTGCAGTTCAGGGTGTACCCAAGCCTGGGAACTCTGAGGCAGTAGAATGGAGCCAGAAACATTTGCAGGACCAACTCCAAACCAGGGACTTCTGCAGAAGGGGATCCAGACCAGGATTTAAAGAAACAGGTCAAATCCTGTAACCTAGGCAAAAGTAGGCCTGAGACAGCAAACTCCAAGGAAGCAGAGCAAAACACAGAAGCGCTGAGATATTTCCAGGAAAAGGGAGTAACCAATGGGGTAACTATAACTGTGGCACTTACTATATCCCAATGGAAAAACATCTGAGCTTTGGATTCACTGGCACCTAGATTATTGAACAGAATATCAGTCACCCCCAACCACACCTATTCGGGGAAAAGATGAGTAGAAAAGGTTAGAACACATGCAACACCACAAAGAACAACACAACACCAGTAACACCTAAGATCCTACAAAAGCAAGACCTGAACAACCAAATATAGATGAAGCAGAAGAAAATGACATAAAAACAACTTCAAGAGAATGTTTGAATCTCTTAAAAAGGAAATGAGAAATTCCCTTAAAGAAATGGAGGAAAAGACAAACAAAAAATTGGAAGACATCAGCAAATCCCTTAAAGAAAATCAATAAAGGAAATCAAACATATGAAAGAAACTATTCAAGACTTGAAAACTGAAATAGCGACAATAAAGAAAACACAAGTTAAGGGAATTATAGAAACAGAAATCATGAGTAAATGATCAGGAACCACAAACACAAGCATGAACAGCAGAATACAAGAGATGGAAGAGAGAATCTCAAGGGCTGAAGATACAATAGAGGAAATAGACTCATCAGTCAAAGAAAACATTAAATCTAGCAAAAGCTTAACCCAAAATATCCAGGAAATATGGGACATCATGAAAATACCAAACCTAAGAATAATAGGTATAAAAGAAGTAGTTCAACTCAAAACCACAGAAAATATATTTAACAAAATCATAGAAGAAAACTTTCCCAACATAAAGAAAGATATGCCTATGAAGATACAAGAAGCTCACAGAACAACAAATAGACTGGATCAAAAAAAGTCCCATTGCCACATAATAATCAAAACAATAAACACATGGAGTAAAGAAAGAATATTAAGACCTGCAAAGGTAAGGGCCAAGTAACATATAAAGGTAGACCTATAAGAATTACACTTGACTTATCATTGAAAATAATGAAAGCCATAATGTCAAGCATTATGCAGACATTAAGAGATCAAGGATGCCAGCCCAGACTACGATACCCACAAAAGAAGGCCAAAACAAGACATTCCATGACAAAACCAGATTTCACTAATACCTTCCCTCAAACACAGCTCTACACAAAATAATGGAAGGAAAACTACAACCCAAGGTAGAAGGCTATACTAACAAAAACACAGACAATTGATAGTCACATAGCAGCAAATCCCAAAGAAGGGAAAAATGCACAAATTAACATCAACAATCAGGAAAACTAAATTAACAAGAGAGCAATCACTGGTTATTAATACCCCTTCATGTAAATGGACTCAATTCACCTATAAAAAGGCACAAGCTAACAGATTGGATATGAAAACAGAATCCATCCTTCTTCTGCATACAAGAAGCACATCTCAACCTCAAAGACAGACATTATCTCATAGTAAATGATTGGGAAAAAATAACAATCAAATGGACCTAAGAAACTGTTGAGAAGAGCAGCAGCTGCTTCCCTGCCGCTCTAGCTCCTGGCCACCAGCTAGCTGTATACCCAAAATAATTACACAAAAACTGTATTCTTTTAAACACTGCCTGGCCCAATAGTTCAAGCCTCTTATAGGCTAGCTCTTACATATTGATCTAACCCATTTCTAATAATCTGTGTAGCCCACGAGGTTGTTTACCAGGGAAGATCTTAACCTGCATCTGTCTGGAGTGGGAGAATCATGGCGACTCTCTGACTCAGCTTCTTTCTCCCAGCATTCTGTTCTGTTTTCTCCGCCTACCTAAGGGTTGGCCTATCAAATGGGCCTAGGCAGTTTCTTTATTAATAAGAAATCACTCCCACATCAAGAAGCAGTCAAATCCTTATCCAAACTAACAAAAAAGCAGAGAGAGAGAATATCCAAATTAACAAAATCAGAAATGAAAAGAGGGACATAACAACAGAGACAGAGGAAATACAGAGAATCATCAGGTCATATTTTGAAAACCTGTGCTACACAAAACTGGAAAATCTAAAGGAAATTGTCAACTTTCTGGATAAATATCACTTGCCAATATTAAATCAAAACTGCTTAAGCAAACTAAACACACCTATAACTGCTGAAGAAATAGAAACAGTCATCAAAATCTCACAACCAAAAAAAAAAAAAAACCCAGGACAAGATGGTTTCAGCTCAGAATTCTACATGATTTACATAAAAAGAACTAATACCAATACTCCTCAAATTATTCCACACAATAGAAACAAAAGAAACATTACCAAATTCTATTCATGAGGCAACCATTACCCTGATACCAAACCACAGAAAGACATTACTAAGAAAGAGAACTACAGACCAATCTCACTCATGAACATTGATACAAAAATATGAAATAAAATACTGGCAAACCAAATCCAAGCACACATCAGAACCCTAATCCACCATTATCAGGTTGGCCTCATCCCAGAGGTTCAACATGCGGAAATCTGTCAACGTAATCAACCATATAAACAAATTGAAAAATAAAAATTACATGATCATCTCATTAGGTGCTGAAAGAGCTTTTAACAAAATACCACATCCTTTCATGATAAAGGTCTTGGAGAGAGCAGGGATACAAGGAACATAAAAAACATATTAAAGGCAATAGACAGCAAGCCAACAGCCAACATCAAACTAAATGGAGAGAAACTCCCAGCAATTCCACTGAAATCAGAAATAAGACAAGGTTGTCCACTCTCTCTATATGTATTCAATATAGTTCTTGAAGTTCTAGCTAGAGCAATAAGACAGCAAAAGAAGATCAAAGAGATACAAACCAGAAAAGAAGTCAAAGTCTCACTGTTTGCTGATGATATGATAGTTTACACAGGTGTTCCCAAAATTTTTACCAAAGAACTTCTACAACTCATAAACACTTTCAGTAATGTAGCAGGATATAAGATTAACTCAAAAAAAAATATCAGTAGCCCTCCTGTACACAGATAATAAAAGGGCTGGGGAAGAAATCTGAGAAACAACACCCTTCAGAATAACCACAAATAGCATAAAATATCTCAAAGTAACTCTAATCAAACAAGTGGAATACTTGTATGACAAGAACTTTAGATCTTTAAAGAAAGGAATTGAAGAAGACACCAGGAAATGGAAAGAACTCCCATGCTCTTGGGTGGGTAGAATTGAAAAATTAAAGATAGAAATCATACCAAAAGCAATCTACAGATTCAATGCAATGCCCAGCAAATTTCTTCACAGACCTCAAAAGAACAGTACTCAACTTTATATGGAAAACAAAAACCCAGGATAACCAAAACAAACAATAAAAGAACTTCTGGAGGCATTACAATCCCTGACTTCCAACTGTACTACAGAGCTACAGTACTGAAAACAGCCTGATAGTAGCCTACGAACAGACTGGAAGACCAATGGAACAGAATAGAAGACCCTGATATCAAGCCACAGTCCTCCGAACACCTGATTTTTGACAAAGAAGCAAAAAATATCAAATGGAAAAATGAAAGCATATCTAACAAATACTGATGGCATAACTGGTATCAAAATGTAGAAGGGTGAAAATAGACCCATATCTATCACCATGCACAAAACTCAAGTCCAAGTGAGTCAAAGATCTCAACATAAAGCCCACCACACTGTTTTGATTTTCTGCATTACATGAGTATAGGAAGAGTGACAATGCACTGACATAGCTTCCAATAAAGATACTAATCCTATCACATAATGACTACATCTTTATAAGCTCAATTAATCATAATTAACTCATTGAGACCTCATCAGTTAATGGATGAGTAGCCACAAGGACATTAGTATTTTAACACATGATCATTTAGTTCATTATAATTTTTATCACTGTATCGAGATCTCAAGGTCATTCAACTATTAAAAAATTGATATGTTTATACATAATTCACACATAGATCATAGGCACATACCCATAGAAAATGTGTACTTTAGTAGTTGTAGCAGCAACATTATTAACAACTGTATGACAGATCTATAGTTTCTCTGCTCAAAAGAATATTAAACATGGGATATTCATACCATGGAGTATTAACCACACTTTGAAAATGAAGCATTACCCTGTCTCAAAAATAAAAAAAAATATATAATTATACCCTGGAAACCCAGTGTTAAGTGAATGATGACTGCCACATAAAACACTTATTGTTAGCTTCCTTTCATATGAGATGTCCAGAATAAGTACATCACATAAAGAAAAAAGTGATTTAGTTGCTGCTCAGGCCCAGAAGGAAAGTAAGGGAGAGAAAACAAGAACTTATGGGAAAGATTTTGAAAGAATTCTGAAGTTAAAGAGTGGTGATGCATGTCTAATTTTGAGAATATGCTAAATATTAAATTATACACCATAAAATCCCTCCACTCAATTTCAAATTTCTGTTCATAATTGATTGCATAATATGTATTCATCTCTGCCAATTTATTCATTAAGTAAAGTATGAATAAATTTTATGTTGGCTTTTTTTGTACTTGGAAGGATTCCAATTTTAATGGTGCTTAGCAGAGGTGATGACCCACCTCACCCCTCTTGTATCCATTTTATGACCACACTAATGTTTTTCGCCTCACATTTCTTTATATTTTTCTTCAGAGTAATGATGTTTAGTTGTTCACTAAAATTCTTACAACAGGGGATGAAAAGGTAGCTCAGAATTTAGGAGTAGTGACTACTCCTCTAATGTACCTGGGTTTAATTCCTAGCACCTACGTGACAGATCACAACCTACTGCAATCCAGTTCAATGGCCTTTTTTGGTCTTCATGGATATGGCATGCAAACCTAAAAACAGACAAAATGCTCAGATATATAAAACCAATTCCTGTGTCAGACTTCATGTACTAATAAATGCAACAACACCATATGTGAAATATAAATATACACATGTAAATATACAATATTCTATCCATAAGGAATTTAAGTCATCATCATAATGATCCAATATAACAACATTTGCCTTCTTGTTTTCATACATATTTTTCTCATAATCCTTATAAATTAGTGTATTAATTACTTTACTCATTGCTGTGACAATATTCCTGAAGAAGCTCAAGGAAAGGGTTGATTTGTGTTTGGTCTGACATCTCAGATGTGCAGTCCTTTACTGGAGGGCAACTTCAGGCAGGTGCTTGAAGTAGCCCTTTGCAGTGCATTCAATCTGTCTTCATTTTGTTCCATCTGAGATTAAATACCATAAAATGACATGGCACAGATTTAAGGTAAATCAAGTTCAGTTGACCAATTTCTGGAAATACCCTCATAGATATATATGTTGGAGCTTGTCTCCAAGATGATTCTAGATCCTTTCAAGCTGACAAAATTAGTATTAAAGTCACAGTTCCATAAATTGAAGTATTCAGTGGGCTTAGACATTGTGTGTTTAGACATATAAAAGTAAAACAAATAGAGTTTTCTCTTTAGCAGTGATAGTAAAATACCAAAGATTAATATGAAAATCTGTCCACACTTTGGAGGAGTTTATAATCAGACCTACAATATATCCACCTCACAGCCTAGTTGCATGCAGTATAATATTTAACTTCTTGTCAAAACGCAGATGAACTATCTACCTTAAAAAGAGTATGTGAGAAGAAACTGAGAAAACATATCAGTAAAACAACTTCACATTTAATTGAGATGTTGAATGTTAATCACTTTTCACTGGCTTGCTAATTTAGCAAGCACACCTGCCTTTATAGATATGTGATAGTCATGTTCACAGAAACAACATGGAGGAGTTAAATACATTACTAATATGCAATATGAAACTTCCATTTGTTGACGCAGCATGCAGCTATCAAATCAGACCATTCATAATGCTTTTCATGACTCTGAGGTCATTTCATTTTCTCTTCATATAAGAGGAAACATGTATTATTTGGATTGTGTATGTGGCTTATTTTGCTTAACACGGTGTCCCCAGAACCCTTCTACTTTTTTGCAAGTGTCAGGATTCGATTTCTTTCTCGTGGCTGAGTCTACACCCCTGAAGGTAGGTGTAACACATTTTCATCTATTCATCTGTTCTTGAGTATGTAGGCTGATTCTGTATCTCAGGAATTATTAATAATTCCATATTAATGTTAAGTAACTTTTTTTATACTGGTATCATTTTCTGTGGTTGAGTACCCAGTTATTGATGAATGACTCAGTTATTGATGAACTACCACACAGTTCTACATAATGATTGTCAGCAATTACATTCCAGCCAGCACTGCCTGTGATCTTTATTTTGTTTACATTCTGACCAGTGTATGTTTTTTTAAATAATGGCAGTTCTGAATGCGGTTTGATCATCACAGTTTTGATTTGTATATATCTGATTGCTTGGGATATTAAAGGTGTTTTGAACTATCTATTGGTTATTTTCTTTAAAAAATATCCTTTGTGTTCAGATCATTCAAACATGCATTGGATTATTTCCTTTCTCTGGTTAAACTTTTGGAGTCTCTTAACATTTCAGATATGTTTTATTCTAGTACTTTCCAATTTCTTTGCAAGTGATTTTTGTTTTCGATACTCACTGAGTGTTTTTAAGGTCACCTACTCTCTGTGTACAGAAATGAAGCATCACAGATGGTTTGAAAACCTGTTCTTTCTCCTCTCTGCACTTCTAGCAAGTTTCTTAAAAATCACTGGCTATTGATATACAGATTGACTTCTAGAATTTCTGTTTTGTCCAGTGGCTGGTTACTTCCTTGGGTATGTTTTGTCCAGCCATGTTTGTCATTGTTTGTAGCATTCACAGATGTATATTCCTGCTGATGCCCTCCAACTGGCAGTTTAAATGGTACCTTCTTGTATTATGAATGCCTGCAGTAGGGAGGCATCTTCCCAGTCAGTCACAACTTGATATATCCATGTCCGTTGAAGAAAGTGCGTGGCATTTTATCATCAACTACATTTTTATAAGTTCTAATAGTATTTTTGAGTAATGCTTTGGTTATATAGTAGTCACATCAGTCAGAAACAAATAATTTGATTAACAATCTTCCTGTCTGTGATTTTTTTAAAAAATTATTTCTCTTGCCAGTTGCTCTGACTAAAGTTTTGAAGATCATATTGATAATGAGCATGGGAAGTCCTTATCTTTTCTTCTGATTTTTGAAACTATTTTCTGTATTCTCACTTTAAATATGATAGTGACTATAGAGTTTTGTAATTGACAGCCTTTATTAAGTTAGTACACCTAAATTTTTTGAATTTTTATCATGACTGCACATCTAATTTTATTATGAAGATGGCCATGATTTTTATCTCAAATTTGTTAATATGATGTATTATTTTTATTTGTTTACATATACTGAACTATTCCTTCATCACTATAATGGAGCTAAATGTTGGAGACAGGATGTCATTAAGTTACTAGAGCAAACTTTGTTATTGTCTTCTGTTCAAACAATGTTAAACTTTCCGATTTTAAGTTTCACCCTCTACTTTGCTGAGGTCAAGTTTAGCTCCACCAGGCCAAGCTGCTCCATTATCCTTTAGAAACTTACTGCAACAAAACATATTTTAATGATGATGTTTGTGGTTCTTATGGGCCTCTTGTATTTTCTTTTCTTTATTTTCACTTGAGAGTATGTAAATTTTTCTGTCAATTTCTTCAAAGACTGCTATTTATTGTTCACATGTAATTGCTTAGCTTCATATTTTCTTGCTTATAATTTATAGTTTTACTGTATTATCATCAGGAAAGACATAGAGGAAATAATTTTATTTTTTTAAATTTGTTAAAACTTGTGGACTAATAGATGGTCTCTTGGGGAGAAACTTACTCAAGCAGTATAGTTTTCAGTGTAGGATAGACTGCTTTGAGGCTCCAATCGGTCACTTTGATCTACAGTGAATTTTATCATTGATGTTTCTTTGGAAAATTATTTTTGGTCTAATAAATACTTCTCTTGATAAAAGTGGGTTTTGAAGCTCCTGAAATTATACAATCTTCATGACTATATCCTACTTTACTGTAAAGCCATTTAATCTTTTCCTAGAAATTTGTCTCAAAGTTTATTTTATCATGTGAAAATCTAGATATTGTCACTGTTATAAGTTTTTTCTGTTTACTTGAAATATAATTTTCCATTGTTTTCTATTTTATTTTCAGTGTTGGGAATAGAACCAAGATCCTTGTACATGCTCAGCAAATGTTGTGGGGTTCTCTCAGACTCCTCAGCAACAAACTTAATGGGAGATAGATAGTCCACAAGTGATATATAACTTCATTTTTGGTAAGAAATAGATTATGGGAAGAAAATTTACTTCCTTTCTGAATACACAATAAGACACCTCAACTTAAAATCCAATTTTTATTATACATATTAATTAACAAAAAATAGTAGGTTTCTGTAGTCGTTTTAAAACAGACTTAGCAATATTAGCCCCCTTTGCCTTACACTCCTATCCCTTTCTTCCACTTAAGGCATTTCTCCAATCTTATCCCCTTTCCCAGTTTATACCATATGTGTTCTACTATTGCTTCTCCCTTAAGGTCTTTCATTCCCATCACAATGCTTCTTCAGTTTTCCTAGCTTCTGTAGGTGCTCCAGGTCAAGCACAGTCATATAAAGTTCAAAAGGTAAATTCATATGAAAAAGAACATGCTACATTTGCCTTCATATATCACACTCAACATAAGGGTTTCTGTGTTCCAATTTCATCCATTGACCTGAAATTTGCATTTTTACTTCCAGATGTTTAAATTTTATATATGCATATTCATATATTCATATATACAAATTTATGTGATATTCATCAGTTTACGAACATCAATACTTACTCTATTTTTCTGTTCATGTTGAACACTGAAGCAAAAAATCCAGACAAACATGGATCTCAATGATAGAATATTGAGTTATTCTGAAGTATGCTAAAGAGTAGTATAACTGATCACATAGGAGACCTATTCATGGTGCCCACTTATTAATTATTTATCTTATTTCCAGAATGACCAGAGACTAATTAAGAAAGTATGTATTGGAACGTATGTCCTGTGGTATGTGCTCCCTACCATTCATTTAGAAGTTTCATAGTTACCAGTCTAACATTGAAATTTGGTGTTAGTTTTAATTTAAAGTTGATTTCTGTGCAAGGTTAAAGATAACGATGAAATTTCATTTCTCTATATCGACATTTACTTTCCTAGCACAATTTTTTTTAATTTTATTTATTTATTTTTATTATTTAATTAAAAAATTCCACCTCTTCCCCTCCTCCCATTTCCCTCCCGCTCCCCCCATCCCCCTTCCCCTTCCTCTCCAATCAAAAGAGCAGTCAGGATTCCCTGTCTTGTGGGAAGTCCAAGGTCCTCCCCCCTCCATCCAGGACTAGGAAGGTGAGCATCCAAACAGACTAGGCTCCACAAAGTCATTACACGCAGTAGGGTCAAAACCCAGTGCCATTGTCCTTGGCTTCTCAGTTAGCCCTCCTTGTCAGCCACATTCAAGGAGTCCTGTTTGATCACATGCCTTTTCAGTCCCAGTCCAGCTGGCCTTGGTGAGCTCCCATTATATCAGCCCCACCGTCTCAGTGGGTGGGCACACCCCACGCGGTCCTAACTTCCTTGTTTTTGTTCTCCCTCCTTCTGCTCCTCATTCGTACCTTAGGAGCTCAGTCCAGTGTTCAAATGTGGGTCTCTGTCTCTAGCTTCATCCACCGTCAGATGAAGTTTCTACGGTGATATGGAAGATATTCATCAAGTATGGCTATAGGATAGGGCCATTTCAGGCTCCCTCTCCTCAGCTGTCCAAGAATCTAGCTGGAGACATCTCCGTGGACACCTGGGAACACCTCTAGAGTCAAGTCTCTCGCCGACCCTAAAATGGCTCCCTTAACTAAGATATATACTTCCCTACTCCCATATCCACTCTTCCTCCATCCCAACAGTCTCATTTCCCCAAGCTCTCCCCATTCTCCCCTTCTCACTTTTTTTCTCCCCATTTCCCCTTACCCCCATCCCATCCCCACCCCCAAGTTTCCAATTTTTGCCTGGTAATCTTGTCTCCTTCCAATGTCAGGAGGATAATTTTATGTTTTTCTTTGGGATAACCTTCTTATTTAGCTTCTCTAGGATCTCATATTATAGGCTCAATGTCTTTTATTTATGGCTAGAATCCACTTATGAGTGAGTACATACCATATTCACACAATTTGTCAAAGATGCTGTCTTTTATCAATGTATATATTTGCCATATTTCTCTTAAAAACAGATGTAGGTATATAATCATTTCTTACTCCTTTTACACAATTCTTACACAATTCTAATCCACTGATCAATGTGTTTATTTTATGGCAGTATCTTGCTGATCATATTACTATGTGTTTGTATTATAACTTGAAATCAGGAATGGTGTTTCTCCAACCTTGTTTTCAATGTTCAAGATTGTTCGGAGTATCTGGGACATTTGTGAGTCCATATTAATTTTGAAAATCTTTAAAAATTTCTCATAAGAATTTTATAGTAATTTTTATTTGTATAATAGTGAGTACTTAGATAATATTTATCAGGATGTACATTTTCATAATAACAATTTTACCAATCCATCATCATGACTGAGTGATCTTTTTGTCTCCGGGGTTGTTTTGTTTGTTTTGGTTTTCTTCAGTGCTTTATAGTTTTCTCTTCTTCTTCTTCTTCTTCTTCTTCTTCTTCTTCTTCTTCTTCTTCTTCTTCTTCTTCTTCTTCTTCTTCTTCTTCTTCTTCTCTTTCTCCTCCTCTTCTTCCTCTTCCTCTTTTACCTCCTCCTCCTTTTATTACGTGAAGACATTTACTAAATTGTCTTATGTGGTATGGGCTGGATAGATGAACAATCCCATCTGTATATGAGAGACTTATAAGCCTATAGCTGCTCATTCCATGAAGTAGCATTCTGTAACAGTTCCAATTGAGCCACAACTGAGGGTCAGGAAGATTCCTTGAAGCTGGGTTCTTGTCTGTTAAGGATGATAATGACAGTTTTTAAGGCAGTAACAACAGGAGGAAGGTACAAGCACTCAGCAGAGAAAGCCAAGCCAGGCAGGCAAGAGACACTGATTTTTTTTCTCAGCTCTCTTTTCCCCTTTTCATCTGCTCTCACATCTATACAGTGTTATTCACTCCTTCCCCTTCCAGCTAATCCTTCCCTTAAGTACCCTCACAGACTCATTCAAGTGTGTTTCTTAGCCAATTCCAGATCTAAGCAAGTTGATTATCAGGATTAGCTATCGCCACTGTCTATACTGACATCCTCCCTCTTCTCTTTCTTTTAAAACATCTTCTAGTCCCATTGTAAGTGGTGCACCCCACACAGGCCTTTTACCCATCACAGTTCATTTCATCTCTGTGTTGTTCTTCTGGGATTCATGAAGAAACCAGAACTCAGGGAAATAGGTTTTTAAGGCTCACTGCCTGTTGAAAACTGATTTAAGAAACGGACCCAGCATCTGGATCCCAGGGATGCTGCTCTCCATCTCTCCGTTCTTGTCTAGCAGGTTGCCTGGTAACACTTTCACCTTCAGTGCTCTGGTGTTTGGCTCCTGAATCAGGAGTCAGCAGATATGATCAGGGTTCTGCAGTTGACTAGCTAAGTAATGATGCTATACACTATTTGACATGATTTTTCCCCAAAACGCACACCTCAGACTCAATATTATTAAGAAATATTACTTTACTTTCAGAGTGAATTGCCACATAGTTCAGCTAGATTATATTAAAAACCTTGGGGGAAATGGATTTTTTTTCTTTCATTTATTGAGAGATGTAAGTGGTATCTAGTGGCTTTATCCATGGTTGTCCACTTTGTCGGTTCTGGTACATGTGTCTTAGTTTTCCTACTAGGTCAACTGAGTTTACCATATAAAATGTGAAATGCCTAGTCAAATTTGAACTTTAGACAAACCACACAACACATTTTTAAAAGGATATTTCAAGTGGATTTGTTTGTGAGTAATGGGGATGTTGATATAGAGTTTGATATAACCTAGACCAGCCTTGAACTTAGTTTGTAGTGGAAGCAAGCCTTGAACTACTGATCTTCTTGGATTGGTATCCTAAATGCTAGGTTTATAGGCATGTACTGCCATGTTTTGCTGTGGAAATCCTTGTGTAAAAATGCACTAAGGATCTGAAGCTCTAGTTTAATTAGGCATCTTATGATCTTATTGTCTGTTTCTACAGCTGTAACCCCTCACCTCAATCAAATGTTTATTGTGGTCTTCTGCAGGTGGCCCAAACATTGCCAACTAGCACATCATATTTTTAAGAGCCATAGAGAGGATTCATGTAACCAAACCAAACTGAGCATTCAACTAAACATGGGCCAGTGATCTTTCTATTTCAGAACATCTGGTTGGTATCATTGAGAAAATGATTTATTGCTTCTGTTCAGCTTCTGAGCTGTGAGAAAGATTGTCTCCAGTGACACAAGTGAGAGTCAAACTGAAGAATATAATCTGAAGCTGAGTGAAAGGGAGGAAGAGGAACAGGAACACATACACACACACACACACAGAGAGATAGAGAGAGAGAGAGAGAGAGAGAGAGAGAGAGAGAGAGAGAGAGAGAGAGAGAGAGAGAGAGGGGAGCAAATCTATTAGATTTCCTTAGGCTTTTTGGTGTGAATCTTTTTATTATTAATTATTGTTGTTGTTATTTATGTCATATGCTATCCATCTTCTGCTCCCTCTCCTCACTGTACCAGGCAAATCGCTCGCATACCATCATCACACCAAGATTGGAGGAAATGATCAAGTAGGAGGAAAAATGTCCCATAAGCAGGCAAAAGTGTCAGTAACCAAATCGGCTCCTTCTGTAAGGAATACTACAAGAATGAACATCAAGCTACTTAGGCATAACATTGATGCCAGGAATCTGGGTCAGATCCATGAACGCTCCTAGATCTCTGTGATCTCTCACTAATATTTATCAATCGATTCTGTGGGTTATGTTTTTATGATGTCCCTGGCCACTCTTGTTCCTCCAATCCTTCCTTCCCATCCTCCACAGTACTACCCAAGCTCTCCCTCATGTTTGACTGTGAGATTCCGCATCTGCTCCCATTTCACTGGTTGCTGGGTGAAATTTATCTTGTTTCTTTGATTCTGCCAGGCTCTGGTCTCTGAGAACTCTGAAGGCAAGACAGAATGTAAGTCAAAGGTTTTTGGGGCTAGGTTGGTGTCTCCCCACTTAAGGTCTTTCCTGGTTACAGAAGATAGCCTGTTCAGGTCCCATGTCTTCCAATACTAGGTTTCTTCACTAAGGTTAGATTCTCTAGCGTTTCTATGACACTAGGTTTCTACATGGTCCCTGAAATGCTTGCCAATTCCTATCATTTTTTCCTAGTAACCACCCAGTTGATCACTTCTGTTCTCAAACCTTCTTACCCCAGTCCACCAAATAAATCTATTCTACTTCTCCTTCCCAGGATAATACTTATATCCCTCCCTCCTTAATGACTCCTTTTTTCTTAGCCTCTTTGTGTTCATGGACTGTAGCATGATTATCTTCTACTTTTCAGCTAACAATCATTTATAAGTCAGTAAATAACATGTTTGTCTTTCTGGGTCTTGGTTAACTTACTCAGGATAATTTTTCTCTAGTTGTATCTATTTGCCTAAAAATTTCATGTTGTCATTGTATATCAGAGTTTATTAATGCTTCATTAACTAAACGTATGTGTAAAACCATATTTTTATCCATTATTCTTTTGCAGAACCTCTAGGATTTTCCAGCTTCTGGATATTATGATTAAAACTGCTGTGAGTATAGCAAGAATCTTTCTATCATTTGGGTATATTCCCAAGGGAGTATAGTTGGGTCTTGAGGCAGACTGACTAGCAGTTTTCTGAGAAACCACCATATTGATTTCCAAAGTGGTTATATATATTTGTACTCCCAACAGCAGTGGAGAATGTTCTTTTTGCCCCACATACACTCCAGCACAAATTGTTATTTGTGATTTTGATCTTAAGATTTGGATTAGTGTAAAACAGACACTCAAAATACTTTGGATTAGTCTTTCCCTGATAGTTAAGGATGGTGATCATTTATTTAAGGCATTCTAGGTCATTTGAGTTTCTTCTGCTGAGAATTCTCCATTTATATCTGTACCTGATTTTATGACTGGATTATTTAGTTAGTTGATGTCTAGTTTCTTGATTTCTTTAGATGTCTTGGATATTAGCCCTCGGGCATATGTCACATTTGTGAAAATCTTTTCATATTTAGTGGTCTGTTTTTGTCCTATTGACAGTGTCCTTAGCTTTACAAAAGTTTTTTTCAGTTTCACAAAATCCCATTTATTAATTGTTGATTTACTGTATGTGCTTTTGATATTCTGTTCAGGAACTTGGTTCCTGTACCAATGTGTTCTAGGTATTACCTACTATCTTTTCTCTTAGGTGCTTTGGAATAATTGTTTTATACACTGTAAAGATTTGTCACTCAAAATGATTTAGAAAAAAGCTGACTGGCTGGTATTCAGAAAGGAATTTTAGGTGAGACAACCAAACTAAGAATGTTGAAATGGAGAAGTGTGGGATCAGAGGAGATGCCAGAGACTCAGCTAAACAAGACATGTACAAAATGAGGTAAAAAGCACTGAGCTGCATGGCAGATGGTAGATAAGAAATGTGGGTCAATTAAAATGTAGGAATTAGCTAGTAATAAATCTGAGATGTTGGCCAAACATTTGTAATTATTTTTAAGTTTCTGAGTAATTATTTGAAAGCAACTATGGCACTGAAAATCTTGGCCAACAAATGGTGCTTCATTGTGGGAGACTTAAGTTTCACCTAAGACCTACAAAATTAAAAAAAAAAAAGATTCTAAGCACATAAAAAAAAAAGTCAGACTTGGCTTCTTGATGATCACTTCTCCTTGGAATCTGTTTGCTAACAGCAAGTAGAGGTGTGGATCCTTTGAAGTTTTGCTAAAAATTTTTATCAAATTCTTGTGACCCTGAGCTTTATTTCATTGGGAAGATTTTAATTATTCCTTCTATTTTATTAATTTTTATAGATGTATTTAGACTATTTGCTTTATGTTGCTTTAAATTAGATATGTCATATGCACCTAATCTAGAAATACTTCTTTATTGTTTTTTCTAATTTATGTAATACAAATTTTAAAGTATATTTTCATGGTTCTCTAAGTTTCCTTGTTTTTTTTGTTTTAATATCTTTCTTTTCATCTCTAATTTTGTTAGAGTTTTCTGTAGCATTTGATTGCTTAATTTGGCTAGGGTTTTTATTCTTAATTTTCCTTTCAATCAATGAACTTTTTGTTTCTTTAATCTTTTGATTTTTTATTTAATAACAATATTTTACCTTCTGCCTCGATCTTTGTTATTGCTCCCCATGTATTGCTTTGAGGATGGTCTTATCCTTGAATTTTTAGTGCTTTTTTAGGTACAGCATAATTTGAGAATTCTGATTTGCATGTAAGAACTTAGAATTATTAGCCTCCATTTGAGAATGGTTCATTGTGTATCATAGATTTTGATATACTATATTTGCATTTTTATTTATTTGAAGGGATTCTTTATTTTTATCTTTATTTTAAAAGGACTTATCAGTGAAAACCATGCTGTTTTATCTTCCTGGTTTGCATTCGTTCTGTAATTTCTCTTTCTGTAGAATTCTAAATTCATCCCATTATGGAGATGTAGAATATATATTACTTTTTCCATGTTTCTATATTTGTTAAGTCATGCTTTGTGTTATTATGTGTGACCTACTTGAAGGCAGATGACTTTGGCTGTTGAAGGAGGTTTGTCCTAGCCACCCAGAACCGAAATAACCACATAGAAAATATATTATTTAAATCACTGCTTGGCCCATTAGCTCTAGCTTCTTATTAGCTAACTCTTACATATTAATTTAATCCATATCCATTAATCTGTATATCACCATGCGGTAATGGCTTACTGGCAAAGTTTCAGGATCTGTCTCTGGCAGGGCTAAATGGCTTCTTCCTGATTAAGCCTCCTTTCTCCCAGCATTCTGTTTAATTTTCTCTGCCTAGCTCTGTTCTCTTATAGCTCTGCTATAGGCCCAAAGCAGTTCCTTTATTAACCAATCATATTCACAGCATACCAAGGGGAATCCCACATCAATTGGCTGCTCAAATAAATGGGAGTGCTTCTTCTTGAAGGAATATTTTATAGATGTCTCTATATGTTTTGTAGATGTCTGGTTAATCTATATAATGACAAGAATATCAAAGTCTCCCTATATTACTGTTTTGAAGTAAATCTGTGACTCAAAATGCAGTAAAATTTATTTTATGAAAGTATATGAACCTGACTACAAATCTTGGGAATTGCAATTTTTCTATAGGAATTATTCACATGATTATAATGATGTATTTTTATTTTATTTTATGGAACTAGATTTGGTTTGAAATTTGTTTTGTCAGGTCTTAAGATAGCAATGCTTGCTTGTTTTTCTGTAACATTCCTTTGGAATACCTTTCCCTGAATTCTTTCATCCTAAGTCAATGTTTACCGCTGGAGTGGAATTTGGTTCTTTAATGCAGCAAAAGTACTGAACTCTGCTTTCTAACATAATCTGCTAGTGTGTATTATTGATAGGAAACCTGAGGTCATTTATAATTAGATTTATTATAGAAAGTGAATTGATTCTTATCATTTTGCTGGGAATTTTGAAGTCCTCTCTTGCTTAACAACTGTCATAACATAAATGTTTCCCTCCTGTAGTCTCTTAAAAGTATTTATCTTTTGTTTCAGTTCAGAGTATTCCCTGGATTATCCTCCGTAGTACTGGCTAGTTGTCATAAATTCCCCTTTCCTGCATTTATCATGTAATTTTTTTTCTTTGACTTCCCATTATCATAGATAGTTTTGACAGGTTTATTAGGCTGGGCTGGCATCTATGACCTTTCTAAACTTGAGATACATCATTTGCTTTAAGATTTGATTGAAAAGTCATCAGTTATTCTGAGGAACCTGCCTTTATATGTGACTTACTTTTCTGCAGCTTTCAACACACTATTTTTGCTCTGTATAAGCAAGATTTTAACAAAGATGTGATGTGGGCTTTCTTTTCCATTCCTATTTGGTGTATTTTTTGTACCTTTTATATCTAGATTTGCTTCTTTCAAAATAGATTTTAGCAATTTTCTCTTATTTCATTAAAAATATTTTATGCCAATAAAATGAAAATTTTCTCCTTTTTTTGTCTATAATTTATAAATTTTGCCATTTCAAGTTTCTCCAAAGTTCTTATATGTTCCATTTATAAATTATTTTCATATTATCATTAAACTTGAATGAATGATTCAAATCCTGTATTTCTTTCTTCAAACCTTGATAATATCCTTGATCCATTTTGTTGGTGAAACTTTTTTCTGAACTTTTCATATGAGTATTTAGTTACTGCTATTTCAACTTTATATACCCAAGTGCACACATGTACACACACACACACACACACACACACACACACACAGAGAGAGAGAGAGAAAACATACTGAATCCATTTGGCTTTGTTCATACAATATTCTGGCCTCCATTCTGAGATGTTTCCTGGACCCACTTGTATATAAAGCACTGTTTTCTAGACCCTTTTCTCCCTGCCTCCTCCCATGGTCTCTTCTTACTTTCTTGGATTTTGCAGTTATTTCTGGATTTACACTCAAATCTCACAATGTAAAAGTAGGATCAACATATAAGAATGAATATGTGGTTTTCCTATTTCTGCCTTTGTGTAACCTCACTCTTTATAACATTTTGTACTCCTGTATATTCTCTTGAAAAAAATACATGTTTTTATTTTTCTTGAAAGCTGAATAGAATTCCATTGTAAAAAAAAAAAATGTAGCAAATTTCTGTTTAAACCACACAT
The DNA here is from genome assembly GCF_014885135.2 of Alexandromys fortis. NCBI lineage: Eukaryota > Metazoa > Chordata > Mammalia > Rodentia > Cricetidae > Alexandromys > Alexandromys fortis. The sequence continues at coordinate 1,916,344 of NW_026068015.1, forward strand.
CAAACTGAAGGATATTGGGGTTATTTGTATTGCCTAAATATTTAAAATAGAGTTGATGGAATATGACTGAGCAAGTATCTGTGGTGTAGGTTGAAGACTCTTTTAGGCACTTGACAAACAGTGGTGTCGCTGTATTGTATGGTAAAAAAAAAAAAAAAACTTTTACCTTTTTGACAATTCTTCATATTGATTCCCATACTAGCTGCAATAATTTGCAATCTTAACAGCAGTAATTGAGAGTTTCCTTTTTTCCATATCCACCGCAACATTTGTAGTCAGCTCTTCATTTTATGTAAGCCATTGTCTCTGTGGCAGAAAAAGAAATATCAAAGTAGTTTTAATCTACATTTTTTTTTTGTTTTGGAGGATGCTAAATTAATTTTAAATATGATAGACATTTTTTGAGAACTGTCAGTTCACAGACATAAAACATTTTTAAAATGTTCATTAGTTGTTTACTTGGCTCTTCATTTTATCCTTCTATGTGTGCAGTGGATGTTGATATCCTAATCGATGTACAGCTTGGAGAAGATTGTCTCTCACTCTGTGGGGTTTCTTTGCACTTGATTATTTTTCTTACTACATAAAAGCTTTTATGTTTTATGATGTTCCATTTACCAATTAATATCCTGAGCTTCAGAGCAAAGTGGTTCTCTTCAGAAAGTTCTTCACTGCATCTACCACTTGTGAAATACATCTGTTTTATTTTTGCAATTGTAGCAGTTCTGATTTCACATTGGGGACTTCAATCTACTTAGTGATAGTTTGTGGGTGGGGTGATGGATATGAGTGCAATTTTATTCTTCTGTAAGACAAAAATCAAGCTTTCCCTGCACCACTTGTTAAAGGTGCTCTTTCATCCAACATAAATTTTGACAACTGTGTCAAATATCTATCGACTATGATTTCATGTGCTCATGTTTATGTCTTCTAATTTGATTCATTTATTAATATGTCTGTTTTTGTATTGTTTGTTTTTTCTTGTACTAACATAATATTCTGTATAATATCTTAAAATGCAGTAAGGTAACTTGTCATTCATTCTTTATTTTGCTCAGTATTATTTTGGCTATTCTTAGCCTTTTATGCATCCACAGAATTTTGGGCTTACTTTTTCTATGTCTGAAAATGACAGGGACTGTTATTAAAATTCTACATTTCTGAATTGATTTTGGTCATTTTCTCAATGTTAATTCTACAAATCAATGAACATAGTACATTTTTTCATATTCTGTTTTCTTGTTTAATCTTTTAATTTTGTAATTTAGTATTTTCATTGCAGGAGTCATTTATCTAATGAGTTCAGTTTATTTGTGATTTCTTTGTGTTTGTGTGTATATGTGTGCATGTGTGTGTACTTATTCCAAATGGGATTGTTTCCATGTTATTTCCCTCAGCATGATTGTTATTAGTATATGGAAAGACTACTAATTGTTATAAAAATATTTCTTTATCCTAACACTTAACTGAAATTGGTGACAATTTCTAGATAAGTTATCTGGTAGACTTGTTTGGATCTCTTACTTGTAATATCATATCATGAGTAAAATTTGTCTTTTTTTATTTGTTTACCTTTAATTTGTTTTTCTGGTAATTATTTTAATTATTATTCTAAAATAAATTGGTATAGTGACTAGCACTCATTTCTAATTTTAGTGGGAATACTTCAAGTTATTCTCTATTGAGAAGGATGTTGCTTGTGGGCTTACCATAATATATAACATTTATTATGTTAAGTAGTTTTGTAACAAGGACCTATTGGATTTTATTAAAGGCATTTTCTGAATGTACTGAGATATTCGTATGATTTTTATATTAATTTTATATAATTTATTACATTTACTTAATAATAAATGTTCAAATATCCCTTCATCTCTGAAATAAGGGAAGGTTGATTGTGATAGATATAGTTGAAATATGACTGAATTTAGCTTATATATATTTTGCTAAAAGTTTTTGAATCTATGTTTCTCAGGAATGTTGGTTGGTCTATAGTTTTCCGTTTTTGCTGTGCTTTAATCTGTTTTTGGTGTTGCAGCAATGCCAACTTCAAAGAAGTTTGTAAGTGCTCCTATTTACAGTTTGCTTTCAATAATCTAAGAAGTATTGATTGTAGTTCTTCAATGAAAGTCTGGTTTAAAAAATGCTCTTGCAAATATACCTAGACCAGGGAGCTTTTTAATCAAGGGTCTTTTATGACTGTCATTATCTATTTGCTTGCTATGGAACTATTTAAGTTGTTGATCGCTTTTTGATTTCACATTGATGATACAGACAAATCTACAAATGCATCATTTATTTTAAGACTTCAAACTTAATGTACTATAGATTATTAAAGCTTTCCTTTACAATGTTCAGAATTATTGATGTAAATAATGTGTTTTCTGTCTATCTCTTATTCTATTAATTTTGGTCTTTTCTTTCATTTTATTAATTTTAGTTGAAAAGAAGTTTATTTGAGCTCATGACTCTGGAGGTGCAAGGCCGAAGGACTACATCTGGTGTCAAGTTAGGGTATAGCATCATAAGGCACAAGACATGTGATTCATGATGAATATATGGATAAATATTTTGTATTATCTTATCAAGTCCCCAGGCTTCAATCATAGGGCTCTACCTTAATAACCCTATTTAATTCAAATCACTTCCTAAAGGGTGTCTTCTAAACACTTTGGTTAGATTAAATTTCTACTTTTATTTATTTATTTATTTATTTATTTATTTTTAATTCATTTTTTATTGATAATTTTCACCTCCTTCCCTCCTCCCACTTCGCTCCCCTCCCGCCACTCCCCTCCCCCTCCCTCTCCAGTCCAAGGAGCAGTCGGGATTCCAAACCCTATGGGAAGTCCAAGGTCCTCCCTGCTCCTCCCAGGTCCAGGAAGGTGAGCATCCAAACAGACTAGGCTCCCACAAAGCCCATCCATGCAGTAGAATCAAAACCCAGAGCCATTGTCCTTGGCTTCTCAGTCAGCCCTCCTTGTCCAACACTTTCAGAGAATCCAGTTTGATCATATGCTCCATCAGTTCCAGTCCAACTGGCCTTGGTGATCTCCCATTAGATCAGTCTCACAGCCTCAGTGGGTGGATGCAACCCTGACTTCCTTGCTCATGTTCTCTCTCCTTCTGCTCTTCATATGGACCTTGGGAGCTCAGTCCAGTGCTCCAATGGGGGTGTCTGTCTCTATCTCCATCCATCGCCAGATGAAGGTTCTATGGTGATATGCAAGATATTCATCTGTGTGGCTATAGGATAAGGCCAGTTCAGGCACCCTCTCCTTTGCTGCCCAAGGAACAAGCCAGGGACATCTCCTTGGACACCTGGGAACCCCTCCAGTGTCAAGTCTCTTGCCAATCTTAAGAATAACATATAGTTATCCTCCTGGATATTGGAAGTGTACAAGATTGCAGGACAGGGGTTGAGAGCATGGGGGTGGGGATAAGAGGAGATGGGGAAAGAGAAGAGAGAAGGGGAGGATGGGGAGAGCTTGAGAGAATGGGATGGAGGAGATGGAGGAGGGGTAGATGAGGGAGCAGGGAAGTAGATATCTAAATTTCTACTTTTAAAACCTCACAATGGGGATCAAATTTTAACACATGAAACCTTGAGGGACATTTGAGCCATATCCAAATCATAACACATAAATAGGAGAGTGAGGTTCTTTTCCTCCATGATAACAATATTAAATCATAAAATAATCACCAAAAGACATTGTAGATCAATAGTTTCTTTCTCCTTTCCTCGAGCGTGAAGGTGAATTCCTAAATCTGACTGAATTCCTGTGTGAATGTACTTGCCTACATAGACCAGTACAGGGTGTGTATTTGCATCCTTTATCACTGGCCACATTCCTTTGAGGCAGGGTTTCTCCCTGAAAATCTGGAGTTCATGTTCTTAATCTAAGCTGGCAGTCAATAAACTCTATCTATCCTCTAGTCTGCCCCCAAGTCCCTCACAGTGCTGAGGCCACAGATGTGGGAGACAATGCCTTGTTAGGGGTGTGCTTCACTCGGGTCATAATCATGGCTGCACAGTAAGAACTTTTAGCCTCTGAGCTATCTTCCTAGCTTTCAGTTCCTGACATCTTTCTTCATTTTCCTACATAGTGAATAACCTTAAAGTATCAGGAACAATGGTGTAAACCTTCCTTTCTTAACCTTGCCCCTTTAAACAAGGGAATGGCGGTCCAGAACTGATGTCATTGATCAGTGTCATCTCAACTCTAGCCAGGAAATTCTGTGCCTCCAGTCAATCAGTGTTTCTATAATTTACGTTTAGCAGTTGTGTTCCTAACTCAGGCCCTATAGCATTTTCATCCCTTTTTCTCACATTAAAAGTTAAAGCTTAAAGAACAGTACAAGACAAAGAGGGATTATTTTTTTTATTATTGAAAAAGTTTCCGCTTCCTCCCCAACTCCCATTTCCCTCCACCTTCTCCCACTCCTCTCCCCCTTCCCCCACTCCTTTCCCCCTCCCTCTCCAGTCCAAAGAGCAGTCAAGGTTCCCTGCCCTGTGGGGAGTCCATGGTCCTCCCCCCTCCATCCAGGTCTAGGAAGGTGAGCATCCAAACAGGCTAGGCTCCCACACAGCCAGTTCATGCAGTAGGATCAAAACCCAGTGCCATTGTCCTTGGCTTCTCATCAGCCCTCATTGTCGCCATGTTAAGAGAGTCCGGTTTTATCCCATGCTTTTTCAGTCCCAGTCTATCTGGCCTTTTGCGCTCCCAATAGATCAGCCCCACTGTCTCAGTGGGTGGGTGCACCCCTCGCGGTCCTGAGTTCCTTTCTCAACTTCTCCCTCCTTCTGCTCCTCATTTGGACCTTGGGAGCTCAGTCCAGTGCTCCAATGTGGGTCTCTGTCTCTATCTCCATCCATCTCCAGATGGAGGTTCTATGGTGATAAGCAAGATATTCATTAGTATGGCTATAGGATAGGGACATTTCAGGTTCCCTCTCCTCAGCTGCCCAAGAAACTAACTGGGGACATCTCCATGGACACCTGGGAGCCCCTCTAAAGTCAAGTCTCTTGCCAACTTTAAGATGGCTCCCTTCTTAAATGTAGAAGACTCTGGCCTTGGTGACGATAAACACAGTTTAGCCAGCTGGGTTTGGGTAAATTAGATTATCTTTTACAAACTGTGGTTCACTTTCAAAGAGGCCAAACGTTATTTCCTGTCAACTTTCTCTCTCTCTCTCTCTCTCTCTCTCTCTCTCTCTCTCTCTCTCTCTCTCTTTTAAATAGTGCTTTATAAATAATACCATTCAAAATTTCTATTTCCTCCCCTCCTCCCATTTCTCTCCTGCTCCCCCACTCACCCTCCCCTCTTCTACTCCAGTCCTAAGAGAAGGCAGGGTATGCTGCCCTGTGGAAAGAAAGTTCAAGGCCCTACCCCCTCCATTCAGGCTTAGGAAGGTATGCATCCAAATAGCATAGAATTCCAAAAAGCAGTACGTGCAGTAGAAACAAATCCCCATGCCATTATTGTTGGCTTCTCATTCCCCGTTGTCAGCCACATTCAGAGAGTTCGGTTTGAATCTATGCTTGTTCACTCCCAGTCCCCCTAGAACTCTTTGGATGCATCCTTCTTTCATTTCCTCTCTCTCTCTCTCTCTCTCTCTCTCTCTCTCTCTCTCTCTCTCTCTCTCTCTCTCTCTCTCTCTCTCTCTCTCTCTCCCTCTCTCATATTTTCTTATTATTTTGTATTTATTCTTCTCTCATACAATTTATACTCGCCACAGCCTCCCTTCTCTCCATTTCTTTCAGTTCAAACTCCAGTTACATGCTCCCCCATATACACTGTTCCTTTGTTTCCACTCAGGAAAGAGTGCTGCTCACAGGGATATCAATTTAAAATGAAATAACAAGATGGTTTAAGACTAGGCACAAACTCTCAGATCAAGATTGGATGTGGTAACCCAGTAGGAGAAAAAGTGGTACATTCCTTTTTTTTTTTTTTAATTGACTATGTTAAAGGTCCTCTAATATTGTTAATCTTAACAAATGGTTGCATTTATTTATATTCCTTTAAATTCTACTCTTGATTTTTATTATTTCTTCTCATGAACTTTATTTGGGTATTGTTTGTACTTGATTTTCTGTTACTAAGTTTCATCACTGAGTTACTTATTTCTGATCTTGCTGATTTTTTAATTTTACATTTAGATCTATAAATGTCCTTAGTACTGTTTATAAATGTGCCAAAAAGATTTGCCTGCGTTTTTATTTTTGTGTCATCTAGGAATTTGTTTCTTTAATTTCTTTGATTTATTCATCATTAATTAGTTATATAAACTTCATAAACTTAAATATACCTTAATTTAAAATTTAATTAATATTTTAAAAGTTTATAGTCTATAGGATACCTGTGATAACTTTAAGACTAGGCACCACTGCTGAGTGAATGAATGGAAGATAATATTTTCCAAGCTAATGAGATATGGAACCAAGCAGGTTTCACTACCTTATCATATTGTCTTGCATGGGATTTGCTGACATGACTTGGATTTTGTCATCCTAATTAATTTTGTAATCCTAAGTGTGATCCTAATTAGTCTTATCAGTAAAAACCCATAGTCAGATATCATGGTAAATCTGAAATATATATGAAGCAAAGAAGTATCCACAGTCACTTCTTATCTTTCCTACTTCTCAGAATGAAAGAACTGAGATTATCTCTCCATCTAGCATTATCATTTCCTCTCTGTCTGGACAGACCTTCAGACTTCTATGACTGGCTAGTGACTAACTCCATCCTTTGATCTCCAGGTTACCTTTATTTGTCAGAACACAAATAAAATATTACAACATTTCCCAGTTTTTGTCTAACATAAAGAAAGTTATAATTAATAGAGAAAGATAATAAATAAAATAACTATATAAAATTGAAAAATAACTATATATAAAAGGACAATAACTATATATAATAAATACAGTCAAAATTATATTAACAATGTATAATCCTTTAGCAATTTTTTTCTTTTTTCTTTTGTTTTATCTTATTATTCTATTAGCAAATTAATGTGAAGTCCTTTAAAATTTGACAAAAATCAAGAAAATACTTCATTATCTATCCTATCATGGTGAATCCAAAAGTTTGTACCTAATTCACCTTCTATTGTAATTTGTATTACCAATCAAAATCAATCTTATTATGTCTCTACACATTATCCATTTATTTTTTTGTAAGTTTTTTTTTCTGAATTTATTAACAAGGAAAACTACAACTATCTAATCTTCAACTCATTCAGAAGCCTTAGAAAATAATATTACCTGAGTAAACATGGAGGACAAAAAAGTGATTAAAAAAAGTTAGAAATGACAGAAGCAGCTAGGAACTTGTCAGTCACCAAAGGTTTCTCTGTAATTTTGGGGTATCCATCTTCAACTTACAGGCCTCGAATATCTGACAGACTTTTTTGTGAAGCAGGATTCTGAAGTGCTGTCCTACCTTGTCTTGGTAAAGTTCAGTAGTCACTTTCTTTTGTGTCCTGCTTGTCCAACTTGGACAGTATACTGGTAGCAGCCAAGAAAAACATTCTCATGTACACTGCCTAAATTTTTCCAAAAAGAAAGTTAACTCCATATGGAGTTTCTTTGATGCCCATCTCTGAAATAGATTGGTGTTGCAAGGCGCAGCAGATATGTCCTACTGTTATAAAAAAAAAAAAAAAAACTGTGCTATTAAAACAACTCAAGTGTCATATTTTGTAGATTTCTGAAATGTTTGGAGACAACCTTTCTAGCTAAAGTATATCTCTGTTTGACCTTGAAAATATTTCATGACTATATTTTCAATTGTAATGCATGAGTATCTGCATTTCTTTATTATACTAAATAGTTTGTAATAATTTTCAAGTACTAAAATTGCATTACATTGTTAAGTGAGCTATACTGGTACAATACCTTGAACAAGGGTAGAAATGTATGTGCAGTATGATTTAATAAAAATAACTTCAATTTGTATAAGTATATATCAAATCCATATCAATGTAAAATAATTAAGAAAAGTAGCTGAATATATGGATTAAAAACAGATTTAGTAATCTACCTCTGTATCCTATCATTTCTACAACATATACACAGTTAAAGAAAAATAACCTCAATTTTATAATATTAGACAAAATCCAAGTCAATATAAAATATTTAAAACTAGTAGTTGCCTTTGATTTAAAAGTAGATTTATCCTATCATATTGATATTCTCCTTTTTACTTGTGAATGAGAACGATGAATCTCATCTTCTTTGTCCAGCTTTTTTTCCTGACCATTGCCAATAACAACTTGTAACCCTCCCCTAAAATATACATAACCATTTGAATGACCATAAACTTCCTACCCCATTTATGGGGAATATGGTCATCATGTTCTTTAGCTTTCTTCCTTCTGCCTGGTGTCAATCGCATCTTTAGAGGATGCTGAAAAAAATTGGGGTAATCATCAAATCCAGAGAGAAATAGCTGTATCATTTATTGTCCACTCTATATAATGGAAAAGTGCAGCACTTATTTCAAGTCCTACCAAGAGTAGTGTGTGAGGCTGTATCTTCTCAAATAGCCATCTTGAAATTGTTCTGAGCAGTTTGTAGTCAAAAGCCTATCTTTAGGTTGTGCTTGTCAGCTTATCGCATTATTGTAGTCCAGGTGGAATCATTGCTGTGAGACTCCATTCTTCCTTTGGAAACTCCAGAGGTTGTTGATAAGGGTGTTCATAGTACACTGTAGAAAATTTAACCATTTTAAATGTCATACACAGCTGATGTGGGAGTGTCATATATCAATCTGTTGATTTCATTGGTTAAGTAATAAACACACTGCTTGGCCTCATAGGTTAAAGCATTGGTGGGAGGAGTAAACAGAATAGAATTCTGGGCAGAAGAGGAAGTGAGGTCAGACTCTGCTCTGCTCCCGGACAGCATGGATGGAGGCTAGAATCTTCCCGGTAAGCGCACCTTGGGGTGCTTACACACAT
>NW_026068015.1:1927743-1949215 GCF_014885135.2 Alexandromys fortis
TAAGCGCACCTTGGGGTGCTTACACACATCATTAGAAACGGGCTAGTCCAGGTGCGAGAATTAGCCTGTAAGGGCTAGAGTTCATGGGCCAAGCAGTTCTTAAATGAATACAGTTTGTGTGTTGTTATTTCGGGCATGAGCTAGCCAAGCGGCCAGGGTGTTGGGGACGCAGCCCTGCCGCTCTTATTTCAACACACAGCAGATCACAAAGATGTAAAAGGACCATAATTTGCTATGTATATCCAGAGTACAAAAACTTAGTTCCAAGTTACCTGATAGAGACTCAAACCTGGGATTACATATAGGAAGCTTTGGATTATCCTTTTAATGAGTAGTCTTGGGTTCAGAGAAGTAGAGAGACACGCTCCAATTCTAAAGATAGTTTTAATTTTTAATTGAACTGGAACTACTGAAAAACCATTTGCATTATGTATCTGTAAAGAAAAGCAGAAACAAACATTTGTAGAGATTTATAATTTGTTTTGCCTGTTTGAGATGTGATATACTAATATGCCAATTGAATCTTTTACATGAGATTTTTTTTTTCTGGATGATTTGTTCTTTTTCTTTAGATATATCATTTTCCCAATGGTCTTCAGATTCTATTTTATTTATTTATTTATTAAAAATATCCACCTCCTCCCCACCTCCCATTTCCCTCGAACTCCCCTCTCCCCCTGCCCCTTCTCCTCCCTCTCCAGTCCTAAGAGCAGTTATGTTCCCCTGCCCCATGGGAAGTCCAAGGTCCTCCCCCTCTCCATCCAGGTCTAGGAAGGTGAGCATCCAAACAAGCCAGGCTCCCACAAAGCCAGTCCATGCAGTAGAATCAAAACCTTGTGCCATTGTCCTTGGCTTCTCAGTCAGTCCTCATTGACAACCATATTCAGAAAGTCGAGTTTGATCACACGATCCATCAGTCCTAGTATAGCTGGCCTTGGGGAGCTCCTATTAGATCAGACTCACCATCTCAGTGAGTGGACACATCCCTCACGGTCCTGACTTCCTTACTCATGTTCTCTCTTCTTCTGCTCCTCATTTGGACCTTGGAAGCTCAGTCCAGTGCTCCAATGTGGGTCTCTGTCTCTATCTTCATCCCTCGCCAGATGAAGGATCTATGATGATATGCAAGATATTCATCAGTGTGTGTATGGGGAAGGCCAGTTCAGGAACCCTCTCCTCTGCTGCCCATGAACCTAGTTGGGGAAATCCTTTGGACACCTGGGTACCCCTCAAAAGCCAAGACTCTAGCCAACCATAATATGGCTCCCTTGGTTAGGATAACTTCTTCCCTGCTCCCATATCCACCCTTCCTCCATCTCAATTATCCCATTCCCACAAGCTCTTCCCAATCCTCCCCTTCTCCCTTCATTCTCCCCCTCTCCCCTTCCCCCCAATCCACACCCGCCCTGTGCTCCCAACTTTTGTCTGACGATCTTCTCAATTTCCAATATTAAGGAGGATAACTATATGTTTTTCTTTGGTTTTACCTTCTTATTTAGCTTCTCTAGGATCACAAACTATAGACTCTATGTCCTTGGTTTATGGCTAGAATCCAGTTATGAGTGAGTACATACCATATTCCTCTTCTTGGGTCTGGGTTATCTCAGTCAGTAAAGTGTTTTCTGTTTCCATCCATTTTCATGCAACATTCAAGATGTCATTGTTCTTTACTGCAGAGTATAACTCTAATGTATATATGTGCCACACCTTCTTTATCAGTTGTTCTATTGAGGGGCACCTAGGTTGTTTCCAGGTTCTGGCAATTACAAATAGTGCTGCTATGAACATAGTTGAACAAATGCTTTTGTAGTATAATTTGACATCTCTTGAGTATATTCCCAAGAGTGGAATTGCTGGATCCTGAGGTATGTTGATTCCCAGTTTCCTGAGAAACTGCCACACTGATTTCCAAAGTTTGCATTCCCACCAACAATGGATGAGTGTTTCCCTTACTCCACAACCTCTCCAGGATAGGCTATCATTGCTGTTTTTGATTTTAGCCATTCTGACAGGTGTAAGATGAAATCTCAAAGTTGTATTGATTTGCATTTCCATGATTGCTAAGGAAGTTGAGCATGACCTTAAGTGTCTTTTGGCCATTTGAATTTCTTCTGTTGAGAATTCCATGTTCAGTTCAGTAACCCATTTTTAATTGGGTGAATTAGAGTTTTAATGTCTTGTTTCTTAAGATCGTTATATATTTTGGAGATCAGAACTTTGTCTGATGCGGGGTTAGTGAAGATCTCCCATTCAGTAGGTTGCCTTTTTGTCTTAATGACAGTGTCCTTTGCATTACTGAAGCTTCTTAGTTTCAGGAGTTCCCATTTATTCATTGTTGCTCTTATTGTCTGTGCTACTGTGGTTATACATAGGAATTGGTCTCCTGTGCCCATGTGTTGCACATCAATTTTCACTTTCTCTTCTATCAAATTCAGGGTGGTCAGATTTATATTGAGGTCTTTAATTCATTTGGATTTCAGTTTTGTGCATGGTAATAGATATGGGCCTATTTTCATTCTTCTACATGTTGAAATCTAGTTATGCCAGCACAATTTTTTAAAGATGCTTTCTTTTTTCCTTGTATAATTTTAGCTCCTTTGTTGAAAATCAGGTGTTCATAGTTTGTGGGTTGATATCTGGGTCTTTGGTTCAATTCCATTGGTCAAAATTTTTCAATACTGTAGCTCTGTAATAGAGTTTGAAGTCAATGATGGTAATGCCTCCAGAAGTACATTTATTGTATAGGATTGTTTTAGCTATCCTGTTTTTTTTTTTCATATAAAGTAATTATTTCAAGGTCTGTGAAGAATTTTGTTGGGAGTTTGATGGGGATTGCATTGAATCTATAGATTTCCTTTGGTAGAATTGCCAGTTTTACTATGTTGATCCTACCTATCTAAGAGCATGGGAGATCCTTCCATTTTCTGGTATCCTCTTCAATTTCTTTCTTTAAAGGCTTAAAGTTCTTGTCAAATAGATCTTTCACTTCCTTAGTTAGAGTTACCCCAAGATATTTTATGCTATTTGTGGCTATTTTGAAAGGTGATGCTTTTCTGATTTTCCTCTCTGCTTCTTTATCCTTTGTGTATAGGAGGGCAACAAATTTTTTGGAGTTGATCTTGTATCCTGCCACATTACTAAAGGTGTTTATCAGCTGTAGGAGTTCTTTGGTAGAGTTTTTGGGGTCACTTATGTACACTATCATATCATCTGCAAAGAATGAAAGATTAACTTCATCCTTTCCAATTTGAATCCCCTTGATCTCCTTATGTTGTCTTATTGTTATTGCTAGAACTTCAAGCACTATATTGAAGAGGTATGGAGAGAGTGGACAGCATTGTCTTGTTCCTGATTTTAGTGGGATAGCTTTAAGTTTCTCTCCATTTAATTTGATGTTAGCTGTCAGCTTGCTGTATATAGTTTTTATTATATTTAGGTATGAACCTTGTATCCCTAATCTCCCCAAGACCTTTATCATCAAGGGGTATTGAATTTTGTCAAATGCCTTTTCAGCATCTAATGAAATTATTATATTTTTTTCTTTCACTTTATTTATATGATGGATTGCATTGATAGATTTGCATACGTTGAATCAGCCTTGCATCTCTGGGATGAAGCCTACTTGATCAGAATGGATAATTTTTCAAATATGTTCTTGGATTTGTTTTGCCAGTATTTTATTGAGATTTTTTGCATCGATGTTCATGAGTGAGATTGGCCTGTAATTTTTTTTTCTTCCTTGAGTCTTTGTGTGGTTTTGGTATCAGGGTAACTGTAGCTTCATAAAAGGAGTTTGGCAATGACTCTTTTATTTCTATTTTGTGAAATACATTACGGAGTATAGGTATTAGCACTTCTTGGAAGTTCTGGTAGAATTCTGCATTAAAACCATCTGGTCCTGGGCTTTTTTTGGTAGGGTGGTTTTTGATAACAGCTTCTAATTCTTCATGACTTACAGGTCTTTTAAAATTGTTCTCCTGGTCTTGATTTAACTTTGATATATGGTACATATCTAATAAAAAGTGTTCATTTCTTTTACATTTTCCAATTTTGTGGCATACAGGCTTTTGTAGTAAAATCAAATGATTCTCTGAATTTCTTCTGTGTCTGTGGTTTTGTCCTGCCTTTCATTCCTGATCTTAATAATTTGCATGTTCTCTCTCTGCCGTTTTATTAGTTTGGATAGGGGTTTGTCAATCTTGTTGATTTTTTCCAAGAACTAGCTTTTTGTTTCATTGATTCTTTGGATTGTTTTCTGTGTTTCTATTTTGTGGATTTCAGCCTTCAGTTTGATTATTTCCAGTCTTCTACTCCTCCTGGTTGAGTTTGCTTCTTTTTTTTCCTAAAGCTTTCAGGCGTGCTGTTAAGTCTCTCAATAGAAGTATGAATAAAGCAGGCGTGGCTCATATATACTTTAGAGTTCTACTCAGCGGGAAAAAAAAATGATATCTTGAACTTTGCATGCAAATGGATGGAAATAGAAAACACTTTACTGAGTGAGATAACCCAGACTCAAAAAGAGGAATTTGGTATGTATTCACTCATAAGCAGATTCTAGCTATAAACAAAGGACATAGAGTCCATAGTTCGTGATCCTAGAGAAGCTAAATAAGAAGGTCCACCCAAAGAAAAACATATAGTTATCCTCCTGGATATCAAAAGTTGAGAAGATCTTTGGGCAAAAGTTGGGAGCAGAGGGGTGAGTGTAGATTGGGGGAGGAAGGGGAAAGGGGGAGAGATAAGGGAGTAGGGGAGGATTGGGGAGAGCTTGAGGGAATAAGATAATTAAGGTGGAGGAAGGGTGGATATGGGAGCAGGGGATAAGTTATCCTAACCAAGGGAGCCATTTCAGGGTTGACTAGAATCTTGGCCCTAGAGAGGTTCCCAGGTGTGCAAGGGGATTTCCTCAACTAGTTCCTTGTGCAGTAGAAGAGAAGGTGCCTGTACTGGCCTTATCCTATAGCCACACTAATGAATATCTTCAATATTACCATTGAACCTTCATCAGGGAATGGATGAAGATAGAGACAGACACCCACATCGAAGAACTAGACTTAGCTCCGAAGGTCCAAATGAAGAACAGAAGGAGAGAGAACATGAGCAAGGAAGTCAGGACTGAGATGGGTTCCTCCACCCACTGAGACAATGGGACTGATCTAATGGGAGATCACCAAGGCCAGCTGGACTGGGACTGATGGAGCATGTGATCAAAATGGACTCTCTGAATGTGGCTGACAATGAGGGCTGACTGAGAAGCCAAGAACAATGGCACTGAGTTTTGATTCTACTACATGGACTGGCCTTGTGGGAGACTAGTCTGTTTGGATGCTCACCTTTCTAGTCCTGGATGGAGGGGGGAGGATCTTGCACTTCCCACAGGGCAGGAAACCCTGACTGCTCTTAGGACTGGAGAGGGAAGGTGAGGGGGAGGAGGGAAGTTGGAAGGAAATGGGAGGAGGTGAAAATTTTTAATAAATAAATTTTGAAAAGGAAAAAATGTGGTAAGAGATACTAAAGTTTAACTCTTCACAGTTGAGGCTTCTGTCAAGAGTGTGGAGAATTATCCACTTATCCTTAAGGAGATTGACCCGAAGTTTGACTATGCTCCAATGATGGGCAATACATACTGAAGGTACATACTCCCTCCCCTTTTTTTGTAGGAGAACACAGGATGAGATGGTGGACCTGCAGGAATGGGTATCCAATGTGACCAGGGCACAGTGTGAAATTCCCAAATAATCTCTAAAAAAAATTGTTTGTCAAATTTTAAGTAAAGGCAAAGTCTGGACATCATGACAGACACTGTGACTATGGACTATAAAAATCAATTCTGACATGGCCTTGGATATGGAATTTTAGAAATTTTGGAGTCAGCATCTGGTGAGGGATTGTTGGGCAGAAGAAACAATCATAAAATGTGAAGAAGAGAAAAAAAACCTAGCCTAATTTAGATATATCCATGTCTCTGTTTTCAAACCCATGCCTTCACTGTGCCAACAAGACCTACCTGTTTCTGATTAGTATCAACCTGCAGATACCTTCCTTGTTTTATCGATTTTCAAACCACAGTGGAATATAAGCTTATATAATAATCTTCATTCTCCCTAAGGTAGAATATAGGAATTAGTTTTGGGGATGTTTTCTTTGACCTAAGTGGATTCTACTCTTTGATAGATATGGGCTTAATTAATTGTTTTTAATAGTTACATATGTGTCACTTAATATATTTCAGCATAAATTTAAGCTGTAATTAATATTCAACTGTATTATTTAGGGTTACTATTTCTGTGGTGAAACACCATGATCAAAAACAATGTGGGAGGAAGGGTTAACTTGGTTTGTGTATTTTGTAACACAGACTATTAAGAAAAGCCCAGGCAAGAACTCATATAGGGCAGGATATTAGAGGCAGGACCTGATGCAGAAGTCATGGAGCTTATTGGCTTGCTCTTCATGGCTTGTACAGTCTGCTTCTTTACAGAATCCAGGACTACCAATCCAGGGTTAAACCACCCACAATGGGCTAGACACTTTCACATCAATCGTATATTAAGAAATGCCCTACAGGCATGCCTCAGCTGTTTTTATGGATTTTCTCAATTGAGATTATCTTCTTTCAGATGACTATAGCTTGATTCAAGTTGACATATAACCAACCTGAACATCAACTCTTTTTAGTTTTTATCTACATAGATAATGCCACAATCTTATTCACCTATTTTGCTTTCCTCAAAAGTGGAATTATTTGTAAAGCATAATATTTTAAAACTTAATGGATATTGTTGCATATCAATATACAATTCAGAAAATGGTTTATTTAGGCTTAATATTGCCATACACTCTTGTAATCTCATCATTCCAGAGGCCACTTCAGGAGTTTTGTATATTCCAGGAGAGACTGAATTACATGGTAATACTCTGTCTCAGAAAGAATGTAGTATTGGTTAATGATTTGTAAGGCTCTTCGCTGGGGCAGCCCATTCTTGTTTTAGCATTCCCTGGTTTTATGTGGTTCTTTGTATAGGTTTGAGGTTGTTTGAACATTTTCCTTTCCCTGTATACATGTCCATAGGTTTCATCATTTTTGAAGCATTATTTTGGCACTCATATGTAACAAAAATTGAAGAATAAGTGGTCATAAATTTGAAGAAAAGCAAGGGTGTGGAGGGAGGGTTCAAAGGAGAAAAGGAGATTGGTATATGATATAATTATATTTTAAAATACCAAAACACGAAAAATATATAATGCAGCACTTATTACTTGTTTCTGTTTTCTAGAATCAGGTGATCTTTGCTTCACTTTCTTTTGTTTTCCTGTTCTCTAATTTTACTATTACACTTGTCATGCTGTACATTTCCTTGACTTATCATTTGTTGTGTGAGGAGGAGCAGGCGGCGTCCCACTGCCTGGCTAGGTTAACCCCAGATATAACCACACAGAAATTGTATTAATTAAATTACTGCTTGGCCCATAAGCTCTAGCCTCTTATTGGCTAACTCTCACATCTTGATTTAACCCATTTCTAATAATCTGTATATCACCACGAGGTCATGGCTTACTGGGAAAGATTTAACCAAAGTCCATCTCAGGCCAGAGATTCGTGGAGTTTGCCACACTTCCCTTCTTCCCAGCATTCTGTTCTGTCTACTCTGCCCACCTAAGGACTGCCCTATTAAAAGGCCAAGGCGTTTCTTCTATTCAACCAATGAAAGCAATGCAAATACAGAAGGACCTCCTACACCAATCACTGTAAGCACAACATGGTAAACTAACAGCCATTTGGCCTTTCTTGTCTTCTGTTTTCTCAGTATAAAGGTACTCTAATTTTTATTTCCTCCACATACTATGCTGTATTTCTGTGATCATCCAAGATGTTTAAAAGTTTATTTCCTCTGTGTTCTTCAAGTTGTCCTTCTCAGTTTTGACATATTAGTGTAGTTATTTCTAAGGAAGGTTTTTTTTTTCCTTCAATTCAGTGTTTGTTTAATGTCACAACAGGACAGTACTAAGCTTAAGCAATAAAGCAGACATAGTTAAGAAAGTAATGTTTTCTCGAATGGCAAAAGAAATGGGAACTTGGGAAGATAATTGCTTAAATGTGAGACAACACAGCATGTGCACACAGGTTTTTAAAGTTTCTGCTTCGAGACAACTGCTCAGAGAGGGGAAGATCCTCTATGAGACAGGGTACATGAGCTCCACTACAAGAATGCTAGACATGATTTGATCCCCTTAACACTCAAGGTTGCACACTCGACTGAGGATACCACAGAGTGATGCATGGTCCTGATGAGAAAGTCAAACTGGTGTGGACACACCTGTGTTTTGTTTGCATAAATGGATGTATTCCATTTTCCTTGTATAATCGTTTTCTACCTCCCTTTTTGTTTACCTCTGTATTTGCCGGTAGTTTAGGCACTTACCCTTGACTGCTAATGTGTTTGCAGTAATGATACAGTTTTCTGTAAAAATATGTGTACTTTTGTTAATGAGTGAAGTAGAGCTCTGCGTTTTATCATGGTCTATATTTAACACACTGTTTTTTTTTTTTTTCCTTATGCAGCAGGGCTGGTGACACGGTAAAATTCTAGCCAATGATATGTGCATGAAAGCAATGTTCACATCTTGTGCTAAAAGGAAAGTAAACTGTGTTTGCTTCTTTCTTCCCAAATACGCGGAGCCTTGTGTGCCTCTGGCTGTGATACTATGAGCAAGCCTCAGAAGTTGCGAGGAAGGTGACTCTAAAAGCTAGTGTACATTTATCATATTTTTTTTCCTAAATGTCTGTGTACTATGACAATATGATTAAAATCTTATAAAAATGTGATCTGTAGTTTGACTAGTTACAGTAATAGACTCTATATGCCACTATTTAATGTTCCAATCTTGCTAAACTTGCTTGTTAATTCTGCTGTCCCCTTTGTAAATCCCTTAGCATTTTGCTATGGAGGTACTCATGTTGACAGGACATGCAGATTTTACTCCTTCCTTTCAGATCTATCTACTGTATTTTTTTGCTTACCTTGTTTAACATTCAAAGGCTTTCAGTCAAAATATAAATATGTGGTAAACAGACATTCACTTGATGCCCCAAATCATAGTAAGAAAGTATTTGGTATATTTTTTTTTTCCACTCTGATGGTGGCTGAAAGAGTCCAAAGAATACATTCATGAGAAGAAGGGATTTCCTTCCTAAGGGATGAGAGTTTTTATGATAAGTCAGCAAGGAGTTCTGAATGCTAAATGAGGGCTAGGTGATATTTTGTAGCTAATTTTGTAATACTATAAGTAAAATGGATTTTTATAATACCTTTATTGATATAAAAATCTTAAATGTGAAAATCACTGTGTTATAGTGCATAATTTGTGACATATGTGTTCCAAAAGGTGGACTATAATCATTACCTCTGTCAATCAAATAAAAAACAATCTAGGTGTCCATTAACAATAACTCAGAATGCTATGCTACCACCAGCTTCCAACACATAATTTTCTACCAATTTTACACCAGCTCATCTCTACAAATATTCATGGTCTAGAAGTTTTCTAGAAACATTGCTGACACCTCATGTTATGTTGTATATGATCATATAGTACAGTCCTCCAAAGGTTACTTGTTATTAGAGCATTCATTTGAATTTGTTGCTTTGTAAGTAATATACATTTATGTTCATTGTCCAGCTATAATCTAGAGTCTTCTGTGAATCAACTGATGAACATTTAAAGAGGAAATACTTTTCAGCTATTATGACTAACAACTGTACTTATATTTCCAAAATGTATCCTCTTGAACATTAATATTAATTCATCTCTTTTCCAGAGTCTAACTGTTGAGCTACATGAAGACTCATTGAAGTGAGTAGAAAGAGCAAGTGCTGCAGTTTTGAAAATTTCTAAAATCTGAAGGTAGCTAATCACTGTTTCCTATCTTTAGTCTCCTAGGAGGGGATATCTATTCTAACACTTCTCAATTTTTGAATTGTGTTATCTGTATATTTATAATTGGGTTGTAAATACTCTTCATATTAATATAAATCAGCTTTCAATTGAGTCATATATACACATACGTATATAATTTATAAATATTTTCTTTCCCTGTGTTCTCATTTTGTTTTTTTCTATCTTCATGATAATTGTTGTTTTCAATATTAATGACATTGAATTTATTTTTACTTAATACGCCTTTACAGTAAAATCTGAGAAACACTATTTATTTTTATATCCAGATAATTTAATTTTTACAGTTTTATGCTTTATATATTATAAATACAACCCATTTTAAGTAAATTTTTGTATGTTGTGTGAGTAAAGATTTGAGTTTTATTCTTTTGTATGTGAGTTGTTTTGTAAAAGGTTTTTCTCTTAATGTTTTTGGACATTTATTAAAAAGTGGTTTATCTTAAAGCCCACATTTTAAAATAAATTACCTATTATATTAATTATTATATAGTCTCTTTTATATATGTATTTATAATTTAAGCATACCATTAGATAGATTTTAAACACACTATAATAGACTTACATAGCATTATTTTCAAATTCTCCAGTTCATTCTGTTTCTCATAGCTTTTACATAATTATTGAAATTAAGACTTAGCTCTTCTTGTTCAAAATTACTTCCACTGGTAATCTACGACACATATCTCAGTCTCTTTGTGTTCCTGAGCTGAGGACCAGACCAAGGGCTTTGATCTTGCTAGGCTAGCGCTCTAACAGTAAGCTAACTCTCCAGCCCCAACTATTTATCTTTCCACCACAGTGACAAAATAGCAACAGTAAAAACGGAGTGGAAGAAAGATTGATATGGCAAGCAATCAGAGAGACCCATGGTCAACTGGCTTTATGATTTTAGTACAGGGGTGCAATCTAACATCATGGAGCAAAGTTTCTTCAGAAAAGGAATCTGGGGAAAAGATATACCATTCAAAGACACTCGATTGTCACCTACTGTTTTCAAATATGCTCTGTATCTGAATAATTTATTCATCTGTGAATTCATTAATACTAAGCCACTGATGAAATTTGTGTCCTTATGAGCCAATCACTATAAGATGTGGACCAAGATATCAACATGGGTGGAATAAGGCAGAAATGATAATTAATACACATTGAGCTATTTATTTAATTAGTTAGTTAGTTAGTTAGTGGATTATTTAAAGTACTGCTCATACTGCTTATGTACAAAACATGGTTTCATCTTGCTACCTTAGGAACAGAAGGGCCTTGAGAAATAGCTAAAACAAAAAGTTGTGTTCTTCAATAATCAAAATTTATACCTGTCAACTATAGCACATGCTTTTGAGAAATAAAAAGCAGACTTTGAAGTATCCTTCTGAGAAATCACACTGGCACGCTTACTAACACAAACTTGTGGTTCTAGAGTATGGAATGAGAATGCAAACTATACTGAGGACCAAAGTTTTTCAGGAGCACTTCTGTTCTATGTCCACCTGTGACTTTGTCTTTTTCCTTCACTGGTGTCAGAGTGCTTATTTGTAAGAGATCCTTACAACAAACACAATAATTCAACAGTTTTAGAAAATTTTATAATTTTTATTTATGTTGCTTTATAGATATGAGATTCTTTTTATACTTTAATCTCTGTTATACAAAGAACAGGACCTATTAGCTACAGCATATTTTTTTTCACCCCCAAAAATGTAGCTCTCAACTTACAAGAGCCTTAACATTGTGTCTCTCCAATCTGATTGTTTTATATTTTTTTGTTTGTTTATTTTGGAGTTCTATGACTAGAACCTTTACTTAGTAGCAGTTGTGGGAATGGAAAACTTTCCTTATCACCATTTGGTAAGAAATACTCAATATTTTCACATTCATTAAGAGGTTCTGTGGTTATTTTTTTTATCAAAATCTAGTGCCATGTTTAAAAGATTATTTTAATTCTTACTGTATTTTATCAAAATCTAGTATCATGTTTAAAAGATGACTTTAATTCTTACTGTATTATTTTCCATCGAAAAGTATTTATTTTAATTTGTTATTTCCCTAATTGCTGTGGATATGAATATCTTAAAAATTATTTCTTTTGTTAACTTGTTTCTATTTTGAGAACTCCATTTACTTCCATGCCTCAATTTTTCATTCTGTCCATTTTTATAAGATGCTTTTAAGCTTTGTTAAATTTCATTAATCAGTTGTCAGTCTTAATGCTTGCTCTCTGGAGGACCTTTTTAGTGCTTATAAGTTGAAGTGTGTTTTTTACCTTCTTCTCTGTCAAGTTCAGTGCCTCAAATTTTACTTTAAGGTCCCTGGTCCATCTAGAGTTGTGAGTTTTGTGCAGGTTGAGAAATAAACATATAGTTTCTTTTGCATATAGCTACCCAGTTTGACTAACAACATTTGTTGAAGAGCAGCCATCTCTCCAATGTGTAATGTTGGTTTCCTGGTCAAAATCTAGGTCCTGGGGCTAGAGTAATGATAATGGGCTCAGCCAGTAACAGCCAAGATTTACAATCCAAATTTCATTATTTCATTCTCCAGCACCTGCATCATCAGCCTCCCTTTAATAAACTGAAGGTGGCAGTGGAAATGTAGTCTTCTATGAGAGTCCTTAACTGTAGTTCACTGATTCATATGCCTCTTGTTATTCCAGTACCATCTTGTTTTCATTACTTTTTTTTTTTTTTTTTTTTTTTGGAGTGCGACCTGAAATCAGAGGTGGTAGCACCGGCCATCAGTTTCATTTTTGTTAGTTTGTTTTTTTTTTTTTAATTAGTAGGTATAACTTGGGTTTTTCTTTCCCCATGTCAAAGGTAAGCCAGAATTTTAATTTCTGCTATAAATTTTATTGGTATTTTGTTTAAACTGCACTGGATACATAGATTGCTTCTTGTGGAGTGGCCATTTTCACTATAATTCTACCAATCCATGGAAGCATGGAAGTTTTTGCATCTCCTGTTATCTTCTTCAGAGTCTATCTTCAATAAATATGTAAAGACATCATAAAGATTGTCCATCATGAATGAGTAGGCTTCCTGCCATAGATACAGTGTAGTTTAACAGATGTAAATCAATAAATGTAATCTATTCCATAATTAAGCACATGATCATCACATTAGAGGCAAAAATGGCCTGTGACAAAATTTAACATCTCTTAATGATGACAGTGTATAGAATCTTTAGATAGAGGATCTGTATCTCTATATAATGAACACAATATAAATCAGGCCCATATTCAAAGTCATATTAAATGGAGACTATTTCAAAGCATTTCCATTAAACTTAAGAGCAAGATAAAGATGTCCACTGTCCTTATTCCTTTTAAGCATAGTAAATGAAATTTTACCTAAAACAATAAGACAAATAAGGAATGTTAACTAGTTACAAAAGGAAAATAAGTCAAAATATTCTTACCATGGACTCTTTCCATCTGGAACCACAAGACAAAATAATTTAAGTTGCCATGGTCATGATGTTTTTACCAAATCAACTAAAAAAATATTAGAACTAATATAATAGCCAACAGTGGGAACAGCATATGGACAAGGATCATAAAATGAGAGATATAGAGGCTCAACTTTATAAGGAATAATTATATCTCATCCAACTTTTTCTAAGGCTTAGGAATCAATTTGGAATTGGAAGTAGGAAGAGTGTTTGAGATAGAGAGAGTGTATGACTACAAGGAACACATATTTTCAGAAAAGAACAGGCAGTGGCACATATTAGTTTGTACTGGCTGCACAAGCTCAAGCCCGACAAAATCCCAGTGTAGAAGGAAGATATGGACACAAAGTCCTACCTCTAACATAAAGGTTGTAAGCAATTGATTGATTCAGAATGAAGGAGAGTTTGCTTTATTTAAGGGCATGCATGCTTAGTTGTCTAACATGTTTACAGTGAATGACTATATTCCAAAACTATATAGACAGCAGCAATAAACTGGAGGGATTAAAAAGATGAAGACTCGTGTGTGTATATGGAATTGTGAAAGTTTGGGGAAGGATGAATGTAATTATTATATAAGGTATGCGATTCACAAAGAATTAATAAGAATGCAAAAAATAAAAAGGCATCATATTTTTCATTTTTTCCTAAATTTTTTGAAATGTGCATGTCCATATAGTTTTCTATTTTATTCTATGAATTTAAGTTTAGTAATAAATCTTCTTTGTAGCCGGGCCGTGGTGGTGCACGCCTTTAATGCCAGCACTCGGGAGGCAGAGGCAGGCGGATCTCTGTGAGTTCGAGACCAGCCTGGTCTACAGAGCTAGTTCCAGGACAGGCTCCAAAGCCACAGAGAAACCCTGTCTTGAAAAACAAAAACAAAAACAACAAAAAAAATTCTTCTTTGTAAACTAAGCCATCGATTCATTATAAAATGATGTCCCTGTGTGTATCTGTGAAATATCTGAGAGTATTTTCAGAAAGGTTTAATGGAAAGGAAGATACCTTCCTTGGGTGCAGTCAGCTCCATTCTATGGAAAAAGGGCATCTAACTCTAAATTAACCCAAACAAGTCTGCAACAGATCATAGTCACCACACAAGTTGCAGTTATGTCCTACATCTGACCTAACAGTGCTCCATTTTTAAATTTTCACAGATTGTGACAAGTTCTGCCACAATATAAACAAACAATCCCCAGACACCTTAACTCTACATCTCTAAATCTTCATTGCTCTCTGCTCTCATTCCTCCCTCTGATCATTTGATTCAGACCCACAGAGAGATCAAATGTCTTTCGGGAAAACTGAAAAATGTGAAAATTTTCACATGCTATTTTAATTAACTAAATACCAGGCTATGAAGATGGAATTTGGCTTGC
Source organism: Alexandromys fortis (assembly GCF_014885135.2). Taxonomy (NCBI): domain Eukaryota; kingdom Metazoa; phylum Chordata; class Mammalia; order Rodentia; family Cricetidae; genus Alexandromys; species Alexandromys fortis. Next base: position 1,942,530 of record NW_026068015.1, read on the forward strand.
CTACTTTTAGATCCAAGTATCTTTGTCTATATGTTTACTTTGAGTCTTTAACCTGTGCCAGGAAGCAGCCCTGGCTCTTTAACAAGGAACAGAGCAAACAAACAGCCCATTAAGGACACTGTGTGCTTAAAAACAACTAAGTGGTAAAGTATTTATAATAGAGGTTACTGTTTCTAACCACCAGATTTTAAAACTGAAGTGGTTAAAAGCATCACAGAGGTTTAGCTTTCTGAATACTCCCTAGCTTCTTTTCTTAATTTTGTTCACTAAAATATTCTCCTATTTAAGATCATGACATCTTTGAAGCTTTTGCTGAAATGTAAACTTTATTTTAGAGTTTGCATGAACCATGAGAATATGGTTAAGAGAATCTATAAAATTCTAATTCCCCAAATAACATTAACAAAGCAGCTTAATTCTAACAGACAGAACTTGTAATTTAAACATGTGTGTAAAGGTTATATCTTAATTTGCTACACCATACTGTATATATGACTTCAACTCTTGGTTAGTAAAATATATTTTCATTAGACTAAACAGGCAGCAGGACTCTAAGATATTTTGAATAAGGATGGATTTTTGTCCTTAAAGTAAAAACTAAAAGGTAAGTACAAAGTCATAAACAAGGTTTATGGAAAATAAAATGTACTAACAGCATATTTATGATTATTAAGGCTTATGACTTATAGAAACTTTAATGATCTATTCAGCTAACAGAAACTTGAAAACTAAACATTTGTATGTTTGCTAACTTTGTAAAGCTTTAGGTATTTGCCAAAACTGAGCCATATAAAAACTTATTTTGTATAAGTACACTATACAGGAATCAGTAAAATGAGGTTCCCAGTATTTTCTTGAGCTGTATTTATAATTTAAAGTTTATTTTTGTATTAAATGACTTTTAATCAAAAAATTTTTCTTTTAGCGGATCAAACCTAACAAGGATTAAGTTATAAAACCTCAATCATATAAAAGGTACCAAGTTGTTATAAACTATTAAAGGCAGTTAAGTCATACATGTCAATTGTCTGCCACCTTAAAAATGATCAAATTTAGGCTGGAGAGATGACTCAGACTTTAAGAGAGCCTTCTGACTGCTCTTCTAGAGGTCCTGAGTTCAATTCCCAGAAACCACATGATGGCTCACAACCACCTGTAATGAGAGCTGGTGTCTTCTTCTGGCCTGCAGGCTTGGAGGCTGAACACTGTACATAATAAATAAATAAATCTTAAAAAAGATCAAATTCGTTAATATACTCAGAATTCTGTTTATAATCATGCTAAATACAATTATAATTCATTTTCAGGGACAAGCTCAGAAGAAAAGATCAATTTCTCTCTTCCATTATATAGTCTTCTGAATGCTTATCAAAGTTAATCCTTAAACAAGTAATTGGAAACATGTAAAGTTTGTTTAATGTAAAATAATATTCAAAATCAAGTATGTATTTTTTTAAAAATTAAGATACTGTAAGTATATATTTTTTTAAAAAAATCAAGATACTAGATTATATATTTTTTTAAAAAATTAGATACTAGATAATGGCTCTCAAACCTCTCACAGTGAGTCTCAGACTGGGTTACAATCCCTCAGGAGTTAAAAGATTCTTTCATAGGGTTCACCTAAGATGATCAGAAAACACAGGTATTTACTTAACAATTCATTACAGAAGGAAAATTACAGCTATGAAGTAGCAATAGAAATAATTTTATGGTTTGCAAGCACCACAATATGAACTGTATTAAAGGGTGGAAGCATTAGGAAGGTTGAGAAGGACTGCCTCAGAGAGATCGGCTGAATATGGCATTAATGGAGGGAGGATCAGGAAAAAATAGAAAACACTTCTTGTGGAAAAAAAAAAACAGCTTCTGGCAGTAGTCTTGAGGTCACCTTTTAAGAAGATGGGATATCAATGGACTCTACTTGAAGCTTGCTTCAAATGTAGTTAACATTGGTCACTAGGCAAAGACCTGTCTTGTGCCCAACTGAACAGACAGGATGCTAGAGGTGTTGGAGGTAAGAAACTCCTTCTGTGTCTCACTAAGTTGGCTAAAACCTACAAGTTCCTCCCCACAGGAAAGTGTCTTTGATCTTCTGGGCCTACCAGCAGAAGTCTGATACTTCCACCGGGACCCCTGTCCCACCATGGAGGAGGAGCCCAGAGTAACTTTCCAGACAGTGAGTCATTCTCTGTCATTTTAGCTGATATGGAGGCCAGTTGTTCCTTACTTCCCACACACTCCAATAAAATTTATCCTTCACAGTTTACTATGGTGGAATTGATGGCCAGCCCCACCTTGTCCTTGTCCCTGTCTTCAACAGAAAATTTAGAAGCAATGCTACCTGCTCCTATGTGAACAATCAAGCCTCAGCCCCCATCTCCCCAGATGCTGCAATTGCCTGGTCAACACTCCATCTATGGGTGGAAAGTATGCTCTCACCTTAAAACATCATGGCTTTACAGTAATTTTGGGTGCAAAGGATAGACATATTAATGGATAGTACAAATTTGAAAGTTTTAAAAAATTTTAATCAACTAAATCTCTTAAATAGAAAAAAAATCCCAAACTGAGACCCAATTATCTGCCAGCCTAAATTTATTCTCAAGTCTAAAAAACAGGACTTGCTCTCTAGTAGATGTAACAGACTTGCTCCTCTGATAGGTAAACATACTCACAGACTGATTCCAATAAAGAGAAAAATGCCCTCAAAGGTATCATTGTTGCTGTTACTGACTATAAAATTGCCTTTTGTTATTCCTTTATGTTCCAATGATGATTTTAAAAGGATTTGATTTTTCAGTGACTATATTCAATATCAAGTACCTGTAGCTCATGGAATATTATTGACATTTCCAGATAAAAAGGAAAGGTAAATGTTTAAAGATTCAGATGGCTGGAAGTTTCCATAATGGGAACAAAATAAAATGTTTATACAAGTTGTGAGGGATGGAAGATACAATATTAGACTTCTGATGGCAGTTATAAATGAGAATTAAAGATGATAATATGATATTAAATTCCAAAGTTTAAATTTAATACATCAATCTTAAGTATCTATTTAAGTCAATAGAGTTGTCATAAGTGATTAATCTACTTTTAGTAACAATTATAAACACTGACTACTAAAACATTAAAAAATAAAAATTATCATAATCACAGGCTCAAAAACTTTTAATCATTTTGGATGTTATTTTTCTCTTTTTTTTCTACCAGGAAATTTATGTTGTTCAATGTTGATGTTTATGTTGATTACATATCAGGAATTATTTTTCCATGGTTCAAAAATATGAGTCTGCTCATACTGTTTGTAGACACTCATTATTTGCTTTCTTTAAAATGAGGATCTCAGAAAACAAAAACAAAACAAATCAGGCAAGGTCCCTGCTGACTTACCTAGAAATTTTGTCTCTTTTTGTCAACTTTTGAATTAAAAATTAAACACGTAGACTTCAGGGAGTCGGGACGTGGATCCACCTGTCTTAGCTCAAAAGAGCTGAGGAGCTCTGGTTCCCTTGTCTGACAAGTGCTTCTGTCACTCAGCAGCATAAGCTATGCTCTAGCCCTGAATATATTCCTATTCTTTCTTCTGATCTTGGAGCTCATTTACACCCTCTCATAACTGCATAGCATCCCAGGAAGTTTGATATATGACCAAGTAAAGATCTTGTGGTGGTTTGAATAAGAGTGACATTCATTGGCTTCATATGTTTGAATGCTTAGTAATTAGGGAGTGGTACTGCTTAGGAAGGCTTAGGAGGTGTGGCCTCATTTGAGTAGGTGTGACTTTCTTGGCGGAAATGTTTCATTGCGTTTTTTGGGGGGCTTGAAAAGCCCAAGCCAGGCCCAGCAGCTTTTTCTCTCTTCCTGCTGCCTGCAGATGCAAATGTAGAACTCTCAGCTCCTTCCCCAGAAGGAGCATGCATCTTTGTGCATGTTTCTGTGTTCCATGCCATGCTGATGATGTAATAAACCTTTGAAATTATAACCAAGCCCAAACAGAATGCTTTCCTTTATAAGAGTTGTCATAGCAATGGTATCTCTTCACAGCAATAGAATACTAAGACAGGACCTTCTAAGCTCTTTAACTTTACCTTCTCTCCACAGTTTATATCTGTCCCAGTGCTTTTCCACACAGCTGGCATATGCCATGCAGAAAATAACGTTAGTACTGCAACTACACCAAAAGCAGCTTAACTCAGTAGCCTTGGTGGTCCTGTAAAACCTGAGGATCCCTGGACTAACTGACTGTCAGAATGGGAAAATTTTGCTGCTATGTGAATTATTTATTCAAGTGGATGAGAAGACTAAAGATCTATAAAGACTCATAAACTACAGCATTCAGGGGAAAACTTTTGTGGAGCTCTCCCTTTTGCCCTACTTTGGTTTCTGGATGTTCTCTCTCTTTTACCCATTGATATCCATACTTCTTGTAAACAATTAATGTTCTCTGTCCTTTTAGGTGCTGTTAGGATAGAATAAATAAAATAACCAGATCATTCTTAAACCAGATGCTTCTGATGGAATTACATCAGGTCTCCTACCATCACCTGCCTAACCTTTGACTCCCATTCCAAATTTTCTAAGTCCTACCTTTTTATGTTCCATCCCTTTCAATCAGAAATAGGATTTCCAATGTCCTTTATCAACAAAAGACTATAATGCAAGTCCAAAGTGGGGAACCAAATATCGCAGCACCACAGATAACATCCTAAATGACAATTTGGGTTAGTTCACATAAAGGAGACTGTGTACACAGTATTACTATTGGTTAGAGAGAAATCTAAACTCTGAATTCTTCAGAAGTCTTGTGGAGTGGGGATATATTTGTCAGAAAATGCTATTACTTAGCCAGAACCTGGTAACAACTTAGATGCTCCCCAAGTGAAGGATGTATAAAAAAAAGTGCTACATTTACACAATGGAGTATTATACAAAGGTTTAAAAAAAACAATGACATCATGAAACTTGCAGGCAAATGAATGGAACTAGAAAAAAATCATCATGAGTGAGGTAACCAAGACACAGAAAGACAAACTTGATGTGTACTAACACATAAGTGGATACTAAATGCAAAGCAAAGGATAAACAGGTTACAATCCACAGTTCCAGAGAAGCCAGGTAGTAAGGAGGGCCCTAAGAGGGACACATAGATTACCCTGGGAAGGGGAAATAGATGAGATATCCTGGGTAAACTGGGGGTGGCAGTTAGAAGGGAGAGGTTGGGGGCTGGAAGCATGAAGGATCAGGATGGTAAAGTTGGGGAATAGACATAGAGGGAGAGCAAGAAAGTGAGACTGTGATATAGGGGCTACTATGGGGTTAGAGATGAACCTTGTGTCAGGAAACCTCCCAGGAATCCACAAGAAGGACCCCAGCAAAGACTCCTAGCAATAGTGGAGAGGGTGCCTAAGCTGGTCTTCTCCTCTAATCAGAATTGTGAACACTCTAAATGTGATTATAGACTCTTCAGCCAGTAACCAACAGAAGCAGATGAAGAAATCCACAACCAAGCCCCAGGAGTCCAGTTGAAGAGAAGGAGTAGAAACTATATGAGTAAGGGTGTTCAATATCATGAAAAGGAAACCCACAGAAATAGCAAACCTAAGCCTGTGGGAACACATGAACCCTAGAGAGGCAAAATGGGAGCCTGCATGGGACCAACCAAACATACAGGTAATTGTGTAGATTGGTCTGTTTGTGGAGCCTCTAGCAATGGGACCAGGTCCTGTCACTCGTGCATGAGCTGGCTTATTGGAACCTGTTTTACAGTGGTGGAATGACTAACTCTGCCTTATTGCAGCGGGGGGGGGGGGACTTGGCCCTTCCTCAACTTGATATTCCATTTTTGCTGACTCCCATGGGAGGCCTTACCCATTCTGAATGGATATGGAGGCAGAGTGGATAGGTGGGTAGAAGGGAAGTAGGGGATAGGAATGGGAGGAGAAAAGGGAGGGATATATAAATGATAAAATATTTAACAAAAAAGAAAAACTATTAGTACCATTTTCTGCCCCCAAAAATCAACTATTTCTGACCAAGGACACCCAATTCTTGCTTACCCCTTCAAGCTTGTAACAAACCAGACTTTCCATGCCAGCATTCATAGTGTTCTAGCCATTCCACAGCTCCCTCTACTCTAACTCCCAGGCTGTTTTGGAACATGTGTCTCTCACCACTACTTCTTCCTTTAAACCTGGCAAGGATTTTCCGATGAATTGCTCTTCTGCACCCTTAAAAAATACTCTGGCTTTAGTAGGTCCCATTTATTCAATGTTGCCCTTAGTGTCTGTGCTGCTGGGGTTATACATAGGAAGCAATCACCTGTGCCCATCTATTGTAGGGTACTTCCCACTTTCTCTTCTATCAGGTTCAGTGTTTTCGGACTGCTATTGAGGTCTTTGATCCATTTGGACTTGAGTTTTGTGCAAGGTCATAGATATGGGTCTATGTTCATTCTTCTACAGGTTGACATCCAGTTGTGCCCGCACCATTTGTTGAAGATGCTTTCTTTCTTTGATTGTATACTTTTAGCTCCTTTATCGAAAATCAGGTGATCATATGTTTGTAGGTTAAAATTTGGATCTTCTATGCGATTCCATTGGTCTACTTCTCTGTTTTTATGCCAGTACCACACTGTTTTCATTACTGTAGCTCTGTGATAGAGTTTGAAGTCAGGGATGGTA
>NW_026068015.1:1953551-1954488 GCF_014885135.2 Alexandromys fortis
AAAAAAAGAAAGAATCTGGCAATTTGATCTCCCAATAAAACTTTCTGCCTACAATGTGGTCCATTTCCATGCACATTTTCTCTTCCTTTCTGTCTTTTTTGAGCAATATTCATTTCAAAACAGGCACATTAATCAGTGGAATATAACTGAGTTTTTTTGACAAAGAAGTCAGTGATACACATTGGAGAAAGAATTTCAGTAACAGCGCTGGTTGAATGGATAGAATAAAAAGAGAAATGAAATCCTAATTCTTACCCCCAAAATTATTCAGCTCCAGGTTAATCAAGGACTGTACTGTAACATAAAACCTGAGGACATGAATTTGATACAAGAGAAAATAAGAAAAACACTTCAACTTATAAATACAGGGAAGGAATTCTTGAACAGGACCTCAGTAGTCCAGATATTAAGACTAATAATGGATGAACAAAACTTTAAAAAACTATAAAGCTTCTTATGACAATCGATACCAGTGTTAAAGTGAAGACACAGCTTGCAGAAATGGCAAATACCTTGAATAGTTACCTATCTGAAAAAGAATTTCCAAAGCTAAACATCAAACAACTCATTAAAAAACAGCTCATGGCCATTTGAACTTCTTCTGTTGAGAATTCTCTGTTCAGATCAGTGCCCCATTTTTTAATTGGGTTAATTAGCATTTTAAAGTCTAGTTTCTTGAGTTCTTTATATATTTTGGAGATCAGACCTTTGTCTGTTGCGGGGGTGGTGAAGATCTTCTCCCAGTCAGTGGGTTGCCTTTTTGTCTTAATGACAGTGTCCTTTGCTTTGCAGAAGCTTCTCAGTTTCAGTAGGTCCCATTTATTCAATGTTGCCCTTAATGTCTGTGCTGCTGGGGTTATACATAGGAAGTGTCGCCTGTGCCCTTCAGTTGTAGGGTACCTCCCACTTTCTCTTCTATCAGGTTCAGTGTGTTCGG
>NW_026068015.1:1956794-1964614 GCF_014885135.2 Alexandromys fortis
GTGGGGGGAGGGGGAGAAGAGAGAGAGGAGGGGGGGGAAAGGGAGACGGGGAGGGAAATGGGAGGCAGGGAGGAGGCAGAAATTTTTTTTCAATAAAAAATTATATTAAAAAAACAGCTCATGGGAATAAAGAAAGTTCTCAAAAATTATAAAAATATGAGAATATTTCTTAAAATTTTCAACATCTTTAGCCATCAGGGAAATGCAGATTAAAAACTACATTGGGATTTATTGTTATTGAAGCCATTATGACTAACAATGAAATCACTGACAGCAAAAACTTCTGTGGATGTGGCTAAACGGAAATCTTTACTTGTTCTTGCTGAATATGCCGTCGTATAGGCCACTTTAACTGGGATGTAGATTGAATTCTTGTGGTATAAAAGAGACAAGGGTAATGATGGACCAAGAAATGTGAAGGAGGATGGGATTGGATTTGTGGGTTAGGAAAAGGCATACTGATAAAGATAACAAACACTAATGAACAACTAATCACATTCTGATTAGACTGAAGACACATTCCACAAAATGAAACTAATATATGACACCATTATTATGACCAAGAACCTGTGTTTAGATAGGCCATAGCACAAGGGAATAATCTGTTTTTTATTATATTTCTACATGAACATAGTTCTGACTTCTAATGCCTAATCATTATAATCATTAATTAGTGCATCTCTTATACATGACTAGAGAAGCTTCTTTTAGATAGTGATTAACATAGAGACTCAAAACTGACCAACATGAAGATAATAAAAAGTTAAACATTGCTCATTCCTAACTGTACATCTATTATCAAACTGAGGTCGCTTAGGAAAGGTCAGGTTACCCTGACATTACAGACCCTCCCCTCCATAGGCTTATGGGCATGCAAATAAATATGGCCTGTGAACAAATGGTATCTTCCATCTTCTACAAATGACCCCTCTTCCCTGCTAGATCTCCATGTATACTAAAGAAACCATTTTGTATAATGTTTTACAGATCGAAGCACCTCATGCTCTGTATGAAACCTTCAGCTTTCACCTAGGGTCATGTGTTTGCAGTCTTATGGCTTTAAAAACACTAGTCCACCCAATGTTTGCTAAAAAAAAAGGAGCTTTTCTGAGGTGCTAGACCACTCGTCATCTCTAAGTAAAGGACTCATTCTATCTTAATTGGATTAATAAACGATGAATTAATATACACAAACCTTATAAAAATAGTTTCTTCAGTATGTTAGTTTTTATGATTTCTTACTTAAGTCTGAGATTGACTGTATTCAGTAAATCCTGTTTGCAATCCAATTAACAAATATTGTTACCTAATGCTTTGTTATAATCCATTTATTTGTCTAACACAATTTACTTTAGTAATACCAGAGAGCAAACACAGTACCTTCAGTATCTTCTGTTCTGAACTATTCCCACTGTTTCCAAACACTAGATTATTTTAACAAATGTGAGAATTTATGAATGATTTCTTATCTTTGTGCTATTTTTATGACCCATGGCACACATGACTTTCTCAAATTCTTAGTCATCCTCCCTAGAATTTTTTTTTGAGCATTGTTATTAGTCAGCAGAACGTCTTTATTAGAGATATCATAAACAACCCAAAGAAAATGGTAATCAAATTAAATATACATTGTTTTGCTTAACAATCATTCTTGTGAGAGATATTTGGCATTTACTTTTACTTATTAAGAAATGTATTATCATTTGACTTTAGTCACTCTATAGTAGATTTCAATACTAGTTTCTATTAGCGGAACACTTTCATCACTGGCTTGTCTAAGTCTCCCTTCTTACTTTCCTTAACTATGGCTTCTGAAAAACCACCATTATTACATACAATTTTAAACCTGTCTTTTGTCACTGTGCGTATTGATGGGATAAGATATAATAATTCAATAGCAAATATCTGAATAATGCAGATGGAATTGTACCTTGGGTACTGGACAATTCATCTACTGAAAAAAAAAGAACTACTTAAAGTTATTTACAAAATCTGTAAGAACTAGCGTATTAAAACTTATTACATTATACAGCTCTCCACTGGTGTTATTTATCCCCACTATCATTTTTTTCTATCTCAAGATTCATAATCCATTCTCAATCAAAGAATTTTGCATTTAAATGTAAAGAACAAGTTTGTCTTTTGTACCCTTTTAAAAATTCTAGATCATAATGAGCATTAGTTCCCTCTACATTTCTTCTTATAAAGAGATTTAAGCATTTAAGGATGAGTGTTATTTGATTGTTTATATTGCACATGGACTTCATTATCTAACAATGGAAACTTTGTTAATTTCATAAGTCTCACAATTTAGTCTTATTAGTTTGATATGGTTAGAAGAAGAGACCTACTCTCTCTCTCTCTCATTCTTCCTCTTCCATTTTTTCTTTCTCCATGAATATTGCTATCTGATTTTTCAATCACTGTTTTTGTAGTTTCTGTGCTAAAACTAATATTTGTCTCTGACACCTCTACTAAAATCTAGTCTGCTAGCAATGTGTCATTCTGTCTTTGACTTTCCTATTTGTTTGCATAGATCTGTCAGTTTAATTTCAGTAGCTAGTAGTTTTGTTATTCTTAACCATAGCTCATTTTAAGGTCAGTTATTTTGAAATCACTGGACTTGTTCAATTTCTCACAATTGCTTTAACTATGTAGATTTCTTTATGCTCCATTTGAATGTTAAGATTATTTTTGTTCAGTTCTTACAGTAATCTGCATTTTAAAATAATGTTTATTGGAATACACACAGAGAAGTATAAATACACACCTTTCTAACAACATACCTCAAAAATAAAAAAGTCAATGCAATCCTAAAAATTAGTTATAAATAATGGTTTTAAGGATACTGAATGAGATTCAAGAGAAAAAGATGGCCAATTCAATGGCATTGAAAAAATGTGTAATTGATAACCCTTTTTAACTTTTTTTTTCTTCATTTTCATGTCTGTGTATTTAGTTTTGAGCACTCATTTTCTGGTTCGCATTTACAGGTAAGTAGATAACTCATCTGACAGTATTGTTTGATGTTTAACCATTGTCTTATCAATAACTTCATTACTCTTCTTATTAGGACATTGGCTCAAGCCTTTTTTCTTTTTCTACTCACAGACTGCTTTCTAGCTGTCAGATCACTTTCAGATCCATTGTTTAAACACATTTTAAGAAAGTTACTTTAATTATTCAAAAGTCAAGCATTTCCAGTTATCTAAAAAAGCACACAGCTTACTTAAATTTTTGTGGAAAAAAATTTTTTTTCTGGCATGAGGTTTTGCAAGTCTTGTTCTTGTGCATGCTGTATCACCTTCTGGGAGTCCATATGTGCAACTGCCTTGCAATGTTCAGAAAATCCTGCTTCCTTCAAGTCATCCCTGCTTCTAATCTTTCTGTCCCATTATCTGAAATCAACCCTCAACACTGGAAGGAGGGGCTATGCTATAACTGTTTCAGTACTGAACACCCCACAGTGTTATTCTTTATACTTTTACCAGATTAGAGTCTCTGTGTCAATCATCATTCATTGCAAAAAGAAACTTTTATGATGACGGATGAGAGATGACCTAATCTATGGGTAAAGTGACATTAGGAGTTGATCAATATTATGTCTAATTAATAAAATAATAGTAGTTGGTTATCCCTAAAGGGTGCAGATCTATCTATCCTGAGGTTCATGACCCTCATAATCTGCCAAGTTAAATAATGTTTTAACATGTGGAGCAGGTTGTAAACACAATGTGATTGTACTTGCAGAATAGTAATCATGATATTAGTAACCATTAGAGGTCTTACCATTCACAACTGGGACAAGATTGAAGGTTGTTTTTCTCCTCTTGTAGTGTGTACAACACCTTCCAGAACAATGAAAGCTAGTCAGTAGCGCTGAAGCTTCTGAGTGAGTAATAGCTTGATTTCTGTATAATTCTTATATAACTTGGTTCACAAGAATTTAGACAGAACACACAAGACATTTGCAAACTCAAAGCCGATAAAATTTCAGCAATTAGAGAGGATGTGGGGATGAAGTCACACCACAACTAAGGAGTTATTGTTCGCTGATAGATGTTGGGAGGTTGTAGAGAATGTCAGTATTATTTTAAAATTGGTTGGTTGAAATTCTCCAGTGGTGGTCAGGCATCCAAGAGTATATAGGGAGGCACAAATCAGACAAGATGAGAAAAATAATACAAACAACAACAAATAGAAAAGAACAACAACAAAAAAAAAGAAATAATTGGGTGGGTTAAGAAGGGGGATATCAAGGAATTGGACAAGGGGGATGAATGTAATCAATATTCATTGTATGAAATTTTCAAAGGACTAATAAAAAGGGGAATTCATTATTTTTCTGACATATTTTTTCTTTTATTCTTCTCTCATTCATTACATCCAGACCATTGTTTCCCCTTCCTACAATGTGGGAATCCCCTCTGTATGCTGTGAATACTTTTGGTTAATAACGAAGCTACTTTGAGCTGATTGCAGCACAGAATAGGGCAAGGTGGGAATTCCAAGGAGATAGAGGAGGAACGAAAGCAGAATCAGAGACACCACAGGGCCACCACAGGAGGCAGGTGCCCCAGGATCTTGCTGGTAAACCATTAACTTCATGGTAAAATATAAAATAATAGAAATGGGTTAATTTAAGATGTAAGAGATAACTAGAAATACATTTAAGCTATTGGCCAAACAGTATTTATTGCAAATAATATAGATTCTATGTGATTATTTTGGGTCTTGGCAGCTGGGAACCTATACGCACCCTCTGACTACAACCCCTACTCTCCCTAGCATGGCCGCTCCTCCAGACCCACTCTTCCTCTATTTCACTTTAGAAAAAGAACAGGCCTTGGTAGAAGACATGTGCCTTCTTTGGTGAATGTCATTAATAGCATGAGAAGCTCTCCTTGTGGCAAGAATCCTGGCCTACTGGCAATGACCTGTGGACAGTTTGCTGCATAATTCCAGGCATGACCCCAGGTACAGATGTACTACATCTTCTCCTTGCTTTCACTGTGCTAGCCACACAGTACCATGAAGTTTAATGATACACTTTTGCATAACTATTCTGGAATGAAAGAGTAAAACCATTAGAATTTCAAAGAAATTCTTCTACATAATTGATTTGATGACTTAATGAGTTAATGTTTAAGGAAAAGGAAATGATTTTATGCCAATATCAAGCTGTTTTCATTACTATAGCTCTGTAATAGAGTTTGAAGTCAGGGATGGTAATGCCAGCAGAAGTTCCTTTATTGTATAGGATTGTTTTGGCTATCCTGGGTTTTTAGTTTTTCCATATAAATTTGACTATTATTCTCTCAAGGTCTGTGAAGAATTTTGTTGGGATTTTGATGGGGATTGCATTGAATCTATAGATTGCCTTTGGTAGAATTGCCATTTTTACTATGTTGATCCTACCAATCCAAGAGCAAAGGAGATCCTTCCATTTTCTGATATCCTCTTAAATTTCTTTCTTCAAAGACTTAAAGTTCTTGTCAAATAGATCTTTCACTTCCTCGGTTAGAGTTACCCCAAGATACTTTATGCTATTTGTGGCTATGATAAAAGGTGAAGTTTCTCTGATTTCCCTCTCTGCTTCCTTATCCTTTGTGTATAAGAGGGCGACTGATTTTTTGAGTTGATCTTGTAATGTGACACATCACTGACGTTTATCAGCTGCAGGAGTTCTTTGGTAGAGTTTTTGGGGTTACTGATGTACACTATCATATCATCTGCAAATAACAAAAGTTTGACTTCTTCCTTTCCAATTCAAATTCCCTTGATCTCCTTATGTTGTCTTATTGCTATTGCTAGAACTTCAAGCACTACATTGAAGGCAACCAATGGAATTGAATAGAAGACTTAGATATTAACCCACAAACCTATGAACACCTGATTTTTGACAAATGATCTAAAAGCATAATAGGGAAGAAAGAAAGCATCTTTAACAAATGGCATAACTGGATGTCAACCTCTAGAAGAATGCAAATAGATCCATATCTATCACCATGCACAAAACTCAAGTCCAAATGGATTAAAGACCTCAATAGAAATCTGACCACACTGAACCTGATAGAAGAAAAAGTGGGAAGTAGACTGCAACACATGGGCACAGGAGACCACTTGCTATGTATAACCGCAGTAGCACAGACATAAGAGCAACATTGAATAAATGGGATCTCTTAAAACTGAGAAGCTTCTGTAATGCAAAGGACACTGTCATTAAAACAAAAAGGCATCCTACTGAATGGAAGAAGATCTTCACCAACCCCACATCAGACAAAGGTCTGATCTCCAAAATATATAAAGCACTCAAGAAACAAGACATTAAAATTCTAATTAACCCAATTAAAAAATGGGGTACTGAACTGAAGAAAGAATTTTCAACAGAAGAAGTTCAAATGGCCAAAAGACACTTAAGGTCATGTTTAACTTCCTTAGCGATCAGGGTAATACAAATCAAAACAACTTTGAGATACCATCTTACACCTTTCAGAATGGCTAAAATCAAAAACACCAATGATAGCCTATGCTGGAAAGGATGTGGAGTAAGGGGAACACTCATCCATTGCTGGTGGGAATGCAAACTTGTGCAACCACTTTGGAAATCAGTGTGGCAGTTTCTCAGGAAATTGAGAATCCATCTTTCTCTGGATCCAGCAATACCACTCTAGGGAATATACCCAAGAGATGCCCAATCATACAACAAAAGCATTTATTCAACTATGTTCATAGCAGCATTATCTGTAATAACCAGAACCTGGAAAAACCCTAGATGCCCCTCAATGGAAGAATGAATAAAGAAAGTGTGGAATATATACACATTGGGGTACTACTTAGTGGTGAAAACCAATGACATCTTGAATTTTGTATGCAAATGGATGGAAATACAAAACACTATCCTCAGTGAGATAACCCAGACCCAAAAAGATAAATATGGTATGTATTCACTCATTTGTGGACTCTAGCAATAAACCAAGGACATTAAGCCTATAGTCTACAAGCCCAGATAAGCCAAATAACAAGGTGAACCTAAAGAAAATCATATATAGATCCTCCTGGAAATTGGAAGCAAACAAGATTGTCGGGCAAAAGTTATGAGCATAGAGGTGGGGGTAAGGGTGTGTGTGAGGTTGGGGGAAGGGGAGACAGGGAGAAGGAAGGGAAAAGGGAAGGACTGGCAAGAGCTTGGAGGAGATGGAGGAAGGGTGAATATAGGAGCAGGGAAGAAGATACCTACATTAAACGATCCATTTTATGGTTGGCAAGAGACTTGGCTCTAGAGGTGATCCCAGGTGTCCACGGGGATTTCCCCAGCTAGGTCCTTGGACAGCAGAGGAGAGGGTGCCTGTACTGTCCTTGCCCCACTATCATGCTGATGATTATCTCGAATATCACCATAGAATCTTCATCCAGCGACAGATGGAGATAGAGTCAGAGACCCTCATCAGAGCAACAGACTGAGCTCCCAAGGTCCAGTTGAAAGGCAGAAGAATGGAGAAGACGAGCAAGGAAATTAAGGCCGCTTAATTTGGTCTACCAACTGAAGCAGTGTGCCTCTTCTAATGGGAGCTCACCAAATCCAATTGGACCGGGTCTGAATGAGCATTTGATTAAATCGGACTCTCTGATTGTGGCAGATAGTGGGGGCTGACTACGAAGCCATTGATAAAGGCACTGGGACTTGTTTTTACGGGATGTTCTGGCTTTTGGGGACCCTAATTATATGGATGCACAGCTCACTAGGCCTGGATATAGGGGAGAGGACCTTGGACTTCCCACAGGCAGGGTTCCCTGCCCTATCTCAAGTAGGCAGAGAG
>NW_026068015.1:1965074-1976769 GCF_014885135.2 Alexandromys fortis
GTTCTGGCTATTACAAACAATGCTGCTATAAACATAGTAGAGCATATACTTTTGTTGTGTGATAAGGCCTCTCTTGGGTATATTCCCAAGAGTGGTATTGCTGGGTCCATGGGTAGGTTGGTCCCGAATTTCCTGAGAAACCTCCACACTGCTTTCCAGAGTGGTTGCACAAGTTTGCATTCCCACCGTCAATGGATGAGTCTACCCCTTTCTCCACAACCTCTCCAGCAAAGGCTATCATTGGTGTTTTTGATTTTCGCCATTCTGACAGGTGTAAGATGGTATCTTAAAGTTGTCTTGATTTGCATTTCCCTGATCGCTAAGGAAGTTGAGCATGACCTTAGGTGTCTTTTGGCCACTTGAACTTCTTCTGTTGAGAGATCTCTGTTCAGCTCACAGCTGGCCTGGGTCTGAAAAAGCCTGGGTTAAAACCGGTCTCGCTGAACATAGCGGACAATGAGGACTACTGAGAACTCAAGAACAATGGCAATGCGTTTTTGATCCTACTGCACCTATTGGTTTTGTGGGAGACTAGGCAGTTTGGATGCTCACCTTTCTAGACCTGGATGGAGGTGGGTGGTCCTTGAACTTTGCACCTTTGCACAGGGCAGGGAACCCTGATTGCTCTTTGTGCTGACGAGGGAGAGGGACTTGATTGGGGGAGGGGGAGGGAAAGGGGAGGCGGTGGTGGGGAAGAGACAGAAATCTTTAATAAATAAATTAATTAATTAAAAAAATAAATGTAAACCTTCATGTTATGTTGCTCATAGTATAAATGGAAAGTCCTGGTATGCCCCCAGAGGGTATAGAACAATACAAAATGTAGATTTGATTGATACAGATTTAACTATTGAGTTGATTGTGCTAACCCAGACCCTACCAGATGTAAATATTAAGCACAAGAAACAAAACTCCCTTTCACCCTGCATGGTGCTGTAACTATATGTGCTGTCCACTAAATACACTGTTCTACTTGTAGGTGTGCCTAGTTAGAGAAGTTCCTTTGTAGCTTGCAAAACTGTTTTTGCTTCTGATGATAGCAATATAGATCGAAGTGATAATGGCTACCCCTGGGAAAGATGGGAGACAGAAAAGCATAGAAACAAGGAGCAAACTGGTTATTGTAACCATTTTTAGCAACTTAAAAAGGAAATGCTATTTATAAAACTGTTCATGCACACCATTGAAACTTTATAAATAAAGATGGATCAAGGTACCTGGGGCCTCTTGTTTGAACAGCAACAAGTCGTCATAATCCTTTCTTGGTGCTTACTCCACTTATTCATCTCAGGTTAATGAGTCCATCAGGAACAAGGATTCCAGCAAGGCCTCACAGGGAAATCAACTGAACAAACAGAACAAGGTAAAATAAGACGACGCACAAACCCTAATATCAAGACTGAATAAAGCAACCCAGTAGAAGGAAAAAGATCCCAAGGAACCAGAGACTGGACAGGCTAGAGACCCAGGATAGAACCAAACATGACTGGGAAAAAATTCAATGAAACTTTTACTAATAATATCTTGCTATAAGCATAGATGTTGTCTAGCCCAAGTGTTTCCATAGAGAAGTCATCTATCATTTGATGAGAGTCTTTGCAGAGACCCACAGCCAAATATTAGGCAGAGTCAGAGGAACTCCCCAGTAGATGAGAAGGGAAGATTGCATGAGCCAGTGGAGACAAGGACACCACAAAGGAATTTATTTCTAAATTGAGAAGTCTTCAAATAAAATTTGCTTTTTTGAAGTTTGTGTTTTAAAGATGACTTAGGAAAACCAGCTTAGGCATGGGCAAACTATGCTCATGTTCCAGAGAAACAACCTAGTTCCTTTTCTGCTTGTATCAGCTTCCTGAGACCGATGTACCTGACTATGAGTATGGGCACATGCCCAGACCTTGCAGAGGCTCAGCTTGAGACCAAGATGTACATGTTCTCAGCTTTGAATATATGTGGCAGAAATAACCTATAGAGAAAAAGTAAAGAATACTTCAGAGAAATCTGTAAACAGTGAATGAAAGCAAAGACAAAGGAAAGGTATTCAGAGATTTTCTTCTGTTATCTTCCACTCCTTGGAGTCTCCTTCAGTCAGAAGAGGACATTCCTGAGACAGACTCCTCCCTGGGCACCTTGTATTGAAGAGACAGCCTTGTCAATACTGTACCTGTTTCTGTTAATTGGACATTTTATTCCCAGTGTTCTCTTTATTTTCTTCATAGTTGAATGATTCAGGACATTCTGAATTTGCTTAAATGTTGTCATTTCTTTTAACATTCAAAATACTTTGGGAAATTGATGCATTTATTTATAAGAATAAAATTATGTACCTGTCATACGCTGTCAGAGTATCATTTCCATAACTTATTTTTTCCCTTTTATTCCAAGTTTAAATTCCATCCCTAATTCTAGTCCTATTTTATATCTTCTAATCTATATGATTATATTTTGATGCAGTCATTCTTCAATGATGTGTTATCTTTATGCTGTAAGAATTATCTGTTACACTGTTATATTCAAAATGATGTATTTTATTACTTTCAATGATACAGAAGCAAAAACTTATGTATGCATTTGTGTGTATCCCATCTCATTTGTATATGCTTATTTATCAATCTTTTACTTATTGGGTTTCACTTGTTTTCCTACATCAAGAAGTCTCCATTTCCTTATACAACTTCTTTTTTGGAATTCCCTTGCTCTGCATGGTTAGTTTCCTCATTTTAGAGAGAGTACTTTGTGAACCAAAAAAATCACATCCATAAAGAGATTCTTTGGGGATCTTTGCATGAGAAAGAGTAAGCACATTCTCTATCTTAAACATTCTCACATAAGTGTCCTACCCTTAGAAACAAATTTCATATCAAGACAGTGATTTTTGCTTGTACAAACTTAACCCTTTATACTATAATCACTCATTTGGGGTCCTTTTCAGAACTACTGCTAGAATAACTTTTATACCACTAATCAGCTCCAATTCATCATATTAGCTTTTTGCTTTTTGTCATGTGCTCTTCCTGGCATTTCATAGCTGCATTCCAGCACTATTCCTCTGGAAATTATTAATAATTCTGATTTTCATGCCCTTGCTAATGATAGCCATCCAGGTTGAAAAATTAATCACATTACCATATTGTTCTTACGATCAGGCAGGAGGAGTCATTATTGGCTGTCGTCCACATGCACCCACTCTGGGCATCCAGGTTTGATTGCAGTTATACTGCAAGTGTGTTATCTGGGCAGCTGGAACTGTTTGGTCAATATTAGCCAATAAGTTGTGCTCTTTGCAGGTTCTGAAATTAAAAACTGTGGGATGATAAATCACAGACTCAGGTAACTGAAAAGAATGTGTTATAAAACACATTTAAAAATAAGAAACATCCTTAATTTCTAACTTTAGAATATGTGAAGAAATAATCTCCAGTTAAAGAGAATGAATATATGAAATCATGCCTGCTTTGCATTTAAGCATCTGAATGCAAGGACAGTCGATAAAGCATATAGAGAATCAACAAGTAATTTAGCACTTTGACCAGTTTCCATGACAACTCTACTATATAAAACTAAGAAGAAAATGCATTTAAGTCAGGCTTGGCTTTGATTACAATCATTGATATTTTCAACATTACTTTCTTTAATATAATGTGCAAATCAAGTCAATGCATACATTACATGTAATTTTGACATTACAAATGAGTTATATAAAATTAAATATAAGAAGTCAGGCTAATTTTCAAATTAACTAAAAAACTATAAACTTTTGCATATATGACAATGACAGAAGTGAAGGAACGCATAAATTCTTAGACTAAAGGGGATTAGTGTAGGCATGTTTATTCCATCTGCTTCTCAGATGGATGTCTCTCATGTCATTCTCCTGGCATTTCTTGTCAAACCCTGAAGTATAGGAGATGGAAAACTTGTCTACATTGTCTCTGTAGACACAGGAAAAGACTTGAATGTTTTCTATATGTATCTTTTGAGATAGATATGCAAAATTGTGTATTCCGAGCAGTGTGGTCCTTTGGTTTTAAATAATATAAGGTGATTCTAAGACTTTGGCACTTCTCATACTGTAGAGTCTGCACACATGCACACACACACACACACACACACACACACACACACACACAAACTCTGATTCCTTCATCACAGAAATAACTCAGATTTCATTGAAAGAGCTGTTAAAAGCCAGAGCCTTCAAATGATGTGTGCCTTAGATGAATATTTTAATAAATAACTTTTCTAGTTTATTCTATGAGTTTTAGTTTATACCTCTAATCACTTATAGTGTTTAAAGTAATATTTTCATTAATCACATACTTTATAATGTGTACTCTATTGTATTTATCATATTATACATTGTTAAATTTTAATTTCACTTTCCTCTCTAATTTATTCTTAATATTTGTTCATCATCCTCAATAAACTACGGACACTCATGCATGTGGTCATAGGTGTCCATGTAAAAAATGCATACTTGCACATGCATGCACATATCAAACCATCAATGAGCATTAGATCTACATTTTATAGAAGACAAGTTTAAAGCTACTAATATTTGGGGTTTCTCGGCAAAACTAGGACTAACAATAATGCAAAGAAAATAGGTAGCATGATTAATGAAAAACAAGAGACAGAAACTTGGATTCAACCTAAAGGTCAGAAAAGAAAAACAGCCAGCCACTGGCTCTTAATTCTACCTCAGTTTGAAATGATGATCCTGCCTCAGAATGAGACTGTGTCTAAGAGCTATCTTCTCCCATTTTATATTTCTCTTTAGGGCTGGGATTAAAGACATGCTCTACTACTGCCTTGTCTGTACGGCTGACCAGTGCAGCTATCTTACTCTCTGAACTTCAGACAAGCTTTATTTATTAAAATACAAATGAAATATCAAACTCCTCCCTCCAAGGCTTCAGATCTAGAGAGATGAGGGAGAAAGATTGTAAGATCTGGAAGTTATGCATTCCTGAAAGGAAATAACATCTTTTAGACACAACAGGACAGAAACACATGCAAATTCACAGAAACAGACAGTACTCACTAGTACATGTTCAAATAAAAAAAAATCCCAATGGAGAGTAAAAGGAGGTGGGTACAAATTCCTGTCTCTAACCAAGAAAAGATTTGCTGTTTGCACATACTGGGAAAAAGGAAGCCAGTTTTCTCCAAAGTGTCACTGTAAATCAACCACACTCAAGGGCAGGACCCATGTCCAAGACTAGTTGATCAACAGAAAACAGATTTTATGACTTCCTTGTTAGGTTGGTTGGTTTTGTTTTGTTTGTTCATTTATTTGTTGTTGGTGTTTGTTTTTTGTGTCGGTGTGTATACATTTTATTTCATTTTGGATTTTTTATGTGTGTGTGTTTTATTTTATTTTCTGTTTTGGGATTGTTTTGCATTTTTGTTGAGAGAGAAAAATAATGATTTTGGGTTGATAAAGATATTTATCAAGGAGTTAGGAGAGGGAAGAAAGCATATGATAAAAGTCCATTGTATGAAAACTTATAATTAAAATCTCTAAAAATAATTTATTGGAAATAGTATTCCTCAGATAATTTTTTTTGTAGTAGAAAAGAAATTAATTGCTTTGTCACCCAGATGTTACTGGTTTTGAAGGTACGAAGGAGTCATGGAGAGCAACTGAGGCTTGGCAGTGAAAGAGGCCAAGAAAATCCACTGTTGAGGATATAGCCTTAGTGGTGGTTGAAGGTCTAGAAATCAAGGTGTCATGCAAAAAAAGTTAAGCTTTGACACCACAAAAAGAGCCTATGAGAAGTTATTGGTGAAAGTACAGTCCAGTTGCATCAGAAGATCCCAACATTTCGAAGATGTCAGTACCATGGATGATCACCAAGAATGGCACCTACAGTAGAGTAAAGCCAGTCAGAGCCTAGAAGACAAGCTATGTTTGCTGCAGAGGATAGGGCAATAGAAATGAAGCAAGCTCCTTAGAGAGCTCAGAAGATGGTGAGTGAACTCGAGATAAATGAACATTGATTTATTTATACTATTGGAGTTTAGTTTTGCTTGGGTCAGATTATCTATATCTTGATTCTTTCCTATTGAAGAAGATACTTAATTTAATTTTGATTTTTACAGGCACCCTCAGCTAAAAAAATTTAAATTTATAAGACTGATTTTAGAATTTTAGAGAGATTAGATATTTTAAAGAGACTGAAAGTTTAATGTGTTTGAATTTGTAAAGACTGTGGTACTTTGTTTTTTTTTTTAAATTAGGTTATTCATGTTTTAATGTGAGTTCTTCAGAAAAATAAGAAAGGAACGGTGTGCCTTAATAGTGATGCGTTTGTGTGCCAAGTTGACAAGGGATCAGTTGTGTTGGCTTCTCTTAAATTTTTTGGTTGTGAGCCTAGCCTTTAATGACTGAGCTATCTCTCCAGCCTGTGTTGTCTTCTTTTATATCAACTTGACTCACAAACTAGAATTTTCTGAAAGGAGGGAAACTCAATGGAGTAAATGACTGGATACTACCCAGCTATAAGGTATTTTGTTAATTAGTGATTGATGGGCCAGCCCATTGCGGGTGGTGCCATCTTTGGACTGATGATCCTGGGTTTTATGAGAAAGTAGGCTGAGCTAGTCATGGGAAGCAAGCCAGTAAGCAACACTTGTTGTGATACTTTGTGCTAAAACAAATAAAGTTTGCCTGAAGGTCAGAGTGCAAAGCTAACCGAACTATTTAGCCACAGATAGCAGGCAGTGGCAGCACACAATTTTTATCCCTGCACCCAGAAAACAGAGGCAGATAGATCTCTGGGAGTTCAAGGCCACCCTGGGCCACATGAGATTGAATCAATCTAAAAAAGAAACAGAGCACATCTCTTTGATCCCAACACTTGGGATCACACATATTTAATCCTAATACTATGGAGTTGGATGCAGGAGTGAGACGGCTGGGCAGAGAGAGAATTATAAAGAGGGAGGAGGCAGGATATCAGGGCATTCAGTCTGAGGACTTGCAAAGACAGGATACCCCTTTTAGTCTGAGGATTTCATGATGGTATGAACTACTGTCTGGACGTTCTGATTTTCTGATCTTTGAGCTTTCACCCACTAATATGTGATTCATTCTGGGTTTTTGTTATTGAGACAAATTAAAATTCATTCTACAAACACCTCTCTTGGATTACATTTGATGATGAATAGTGCTGTGGAAAGATAAGCCTAAAAAATCCATTACTCCTCAAACTGTTCTTCAGTCATGATGTTTTGTCACAATAGAAACCCTAAGACATGAATGTTATTGTAATGAGCAAGGCAAGAGACATTGAAGTTCCCATAGTCAGTTTTAAAGTTTATATGAAAATAGATACATTTTTCTATTATCATTTCTGTTTTCATGACAAAATACACTGACAAAAACCATCTTAGAAGACAATAGGTCTGATCCAGTAAAAAAAAAAAAAAATATGCTATACTGCATTGGAAGGTAATTGAGGAGGAAAATTTAAACAGCTATGTAGGAAGGAACTGATTGATGGTTCCCAGACTCTTAGCCCAAAATTATTACACAGAAACTATATTATTTAAAACACTGCTTGACCAATTACTGAAGCATATTGTTGGCTAGCTCTTACATCTAGAATCAACCCATCTCCATTATTTTATATTTTACCATGACACTTGTGGCCTACTGGCAAGGTTCCAGTGTCTGTCTCCAGAAGGGCTACATGGCTTCTCTTCCCATATTCCTTCTCCCACCATTCTGTTTAGTTTTCCCTGACTACCTAATTTGTGCCCTATCAACAGGCCAAGCCAGTTTCTTTATTCATTAATGGGAGTCACAGCATACAGAGGGAAATCAAGCAACACCTTTCCTTTTCTGTTTAAATAAAAAAAAGTTTTAACTTTAACATAGTAATATTATATATACACAGTATAACAAAATTGACTTTAAATTTGTATCAATAAAGCAAGATCTATACCAAAGCAAATTATTTACATCTATATAATAAATAGCCCCCTTTAAATGTAAAAACAAAATATTTATAAACAGTAATCAGGAATATGGGCCTAGTTCTCCAAACTGCTTCTTGCTATTTATTGGGCGAAGTAATCTTGGGGGGATGTTCACAACATTCTTTCAGGGGATCTTGGTCCATCAAACCATATTCATTTGGAAGCAACCCCCAAGTGTTCATATTCTGTAGAAACATAAGAAGAAACCTCTCTCCCACAGTAACATACTCTTAGAATCAAATTCTGAAGTCAAGGTTTAGCTTAGCAGTCCATACAATGAAATATCTCTCTGTAATTAGCTCCTTCACAGTCAAAAAATTCAAAGAAGATACAACAATATACATAAGCCATTCTCTTTGTGTATATTCCATCTTTATGTGGCTTATTTATTTTTACTCTACTACTTTTTAATATTCATTTTGTTATCTTTACTTCTTTAATCTATGACTGTGATTTTTCTCTTTAAATGCTTTGTTTTGTTTTGCTTTCAAAACCATTTATATCTTTTTATAACTCTCTATACTCTTTTCCTCTCTCTCCCAAGCCTACATACATTTATCCAACACTGTGACTCATTTAGAGATCTTTTATGTCTGAATCTGTCTTATTGTGTGAGTATTTTTTTTTCATAGAAATTAAAATGGCTCTTTCAAGATCTGAGAATTGTGTGCAAGTTTTATGGGAATTGCATTGGATCTGTTGATGTATTTTGGTAATATGACCATTTTTACTATATTAATTCTACCCATTCTTTAGCATGGAGAATTGTTCCACCATACAAATATCTTTTATTTCTTTCTTCAATGTGATGGAGGAGGGTCATCTATCTATGTGTTACTTTCATTGGTTAATAAAGAAACTGCCTTGGCCCTTTGATAGGACAGAAAATTAGGTAGGCAGAGTAAACAGAACAGGATGCTGGGTAGAAGGCAATGAGGCAGATGCCTCAGGCAGTCGCCATGATTCTCCAACCTAGATGCCATGGAGCCAGCTGCCAGGTCAATCGTGCTGAATAGTGGCGGTACACAGATTATTAGAAATGAGTAAAACAAGATGTGAGAGTTAGCCAATAAGAGGTTAGAAAATAATGGGCTAGGCAGTGTTTAAAAGAATACAGTTTCTGTGTAATTATTCTGGGGCTAAGCTAGCCATCCGGGAGCCAGGCAGGACAAAAATCAGGCCTGCTTGCCACTTCACTACATCAATGTCTCATCTTTTTTTTTTTTTTTATAAAACAAGTCTTTTACTTGCTTAGAGTTACCCCAAGATATATTGTGAAAAGTGTTATTCCACTGATTTTATTCTTCTTTTGTTTTCACATAAAAGGCATTTTAGGAGTCAGTTGAGTGTTCTGTTGTTTTACTGAAAGTGTTTGTCAGCTATAAGAGTTTCCATTGGAAATTATAGGATTACTTATGTATATTACCGTTTCATCTGAAAGTAAATATACTTTGATATCTTAATTTCCAATTTCTGTCCCTTTGATCTATTCATACTATATTGAAAATGTATGAAGAGAGTAGATAACCTGGTCTTGTTCCTGATTTAGTGGAATTGTTCTGTGTTATTCTCCACTTAAGATAAGTTGACTATGGGCTTGGTGTAAGCTGCTTTATTATATTTAATATGTCCTTTGCATCTCTAATCTCACCAGGACTTTCATTAATGGTGGGGTATTAGATTTTGCCAAAGGCCTTTTCTACATATAATGAGATGATCATGTAATTGGTGTGGATTACATTAATCAATCTATGTATGTAGAACTATTCTTTCATCTCCAGGATGAAGGCTACTTGATTGTGGTGATTGATCTTTTTGATATGTTCTTGGGTTCAGTTTGCAAGTTTTTCATTAAAAATTTTTATATCTCTATTGGGAAATTTGTCTATAACTCTCTTTTTTGGTTGTGTTCTTATATGGTTTAGTCATAAATGTAGCTATGGTTTCATAAAATCGATTTGGCAATTATTTCTGTTTCAATTTTGTATAATAAGTGCAGGAGTATTATATTAACTATTCTTTGAAAATATTTTAGATTTCTTCACTGATAATGGGAACTTTTGTTGTTTGGCAGAATTTTAGTGGCAACTTCTATTCCTTTAGGGCTTATAGATCTATTTTAAATAGTGTATTGAATCTTGGTTTAACTTTCATAGCTAGTATATATGAAGAACGTTATTATATCAATTTTTTATTTTCCAACTTAGTGGAGTGCAGGTTTTTCCAGTATGTCCTTGT
Organism: Alexandromys fortis; assembly: GCF_014885135.2. Classification (NCBI taxonomy): domain Eukaryota; kingdom Metazoa; phylum Chordata; class Mammalia; order Rodentia; family Cricetidae; genus Alexandromys; species Alexandromys fortis. The sequence goes on from NW_026068015.1 coordinate 1,975,299, forward strand.
GATTATCTAGATTTTGACAAAGGGTTTGTCAGTCTTATTTATTTTCTGTAGGAGATCACTCTTTGTTTCATCGATTCTTTGATAACGTTTTTGTTTCAGTGTTATTAATATAAACCATAAGTTGGATTATTTCTTGCTATCTCCTTTTGTGGCTGTGATTTCTACTTTGTGTTCTAGGGCTTTCAAGTGTACTTTTAAGTTGTTACTAGGAGATCATTCCAATATTTTTATGTAGTCATTTAGTGCTATGAATTTGCCTCTTAGAATATTCTTATAATGGGATATTTTTTGTAATTTGTTTTATTTAGAAAAGTAAACAAACAATCTTCTCTTATTTTACATACCAATCCCAGTTACCACTACCTCTTCTCCTCTCATTCCCCCTACCTACCCCTCCACTCCACTCCCAGTCCACTCCTAAGATATGGTAAGGCACATTGCTTTGGGGAAGATGCAAGACACTCCCTACTATATTTTTGCTGAGCAAAGCATCCATCCAAAGAGAATCAGTTCCCAAAATGAAGTATAAGCAGTAGGGATAAATCTTGGTGCCACTACCAGTGGCCCGACAGTCAAACAACAGTCATCCACATCCAGAGGGAGTAGAAGGATGACCCCAGCTAAGATCCTAATCAATAAAGAAGAGGATACCCAAACTGACCTTGCCCTCCAGATAGATTGATGAATATTGTAAATGTCACCATAGAACCTTCATTCAGCAGTTGATGGAAACAGAGGCAGAGATCCACAGTAGATCACTGGGTTGTGCTCTGAAAGTTCAGTTGAAGAGTTGAAGGAGTGAGAATATGAGTAAAAGGTCAAGACCACTTTAGGAACAACCACAGTAACAGTATACCTGAGCTAATGGGAGTTCACCAATTCCAGTTGAACAAGGAAAGAATTAACATAGTTCCCAAATAATAGGATATTGTTAAAATAACCTTTAAGTTTGTCTATGTTGTGTATTCATCTTCATTTATTTCTAGTAAGTCTTTGATTTCTTTCTTAATTTGTTTTGACCCATTTTTCTTTTTAGAGAGTTATCCATTTTCTCTGTGTTTGTTAACTTTTATTGTTTCTGCTGTTATTGGTATCCAGCTTTAATCTGTGTTGGTCAGGTAGGATGTAGGGTTTTATTTCAATTTTCTATTTTCTATTGAGATTTGCTTGGTTGATGTGGGAGTGATTTCTTATTAATAAAGAAACTGCCTAGGCCCCTTGATAAGGCCCACCCTTAGGTGGGTGGAAAAAACAGAGGAGAATTCTGGGAAAAAGAAGCTGAGTGAGTGAGTCGCCATGATGCTCCCACTCCAGACAGACGCAGGTTAAGATCCTCTCTGGTAAGCCAGCTCATGGGCTACACAGAATATTAGAAATGGGTTAGAACAATATGTAAGAGCTAGCCAATAAGAAACTGGACCTAGCCGGGCCAGGCAGTGTTTGAAAGAATACAGTTTCCGTGTAATTATTT
>NW_026068015.1:1978820-2002463 GCF_014885135.2 Alexandromys fortis
CTCCCACTCCAGACAGACGCAGGTTAAGATCCTCTCTGGTAAGCCAGCTCATGGGCTACACAGAATATTAGAAATGGGTTAGAACAATATGTAAGAGCTAGCCAATAAGAAACTGGACCTAGCCGGGCCAGGCAGTGTTTGAAAGAATACAGTTTCCGTGTAATTATTTCGGACATAAGCTAGCCATGCCGGCGGCCGGGTGCCAGGGAGGCAGCCCTGCCGCCGCTCCTATTTCTACACTTGGTCTCCAAGTCTGTGAACAATTTTGGAGAAAGTTCACTGAGGTGCTGAGAAGGAGGTATATTCTGTTGTGTTTGGGTGAAATTTTCTATAAATATCCTATTTGGTTTATAACTCAATTAGCGCTCATATTTCCCCATTTGTTTTTCTCTAGGTGATTTGTCTACTGTGAAGAGTTGGGTATTAAAGTTTCCTAGTTTAAGTAGGTGAGGGTCAGTATGTGATATAGGCTGTAATAGTCTATTTCACAAAATGTTGTGCACTTGTGTGTTGAGTGTGGTTGTTAGGAATTGTTGGAAAAGGAGTAGTGGGTCCTTTGTTCCTTCCCACCTGACTAGCTTATATCCAAAATAACCACACCAAATTGTATTAATTAAATTGCTGCCTGGACCATTAGCTCTTGCCTCTTACAGGCTAACTCACACATCTTGAAAATATCTTCTTAATGTTCTTTTCTTTGATGAGTATGTAATGTCCTTACATATATTTTCTTGCTAGTTTTGATTTACATACTATTTTAACAATTATTAAAATATCTGCATTTGTCTTCTTCTTATATCCATTTGCTTAGAATATCTTTTTTCCATCTTCAAACCTTAAAGTGAGATCTAACTTTGTTCAAGTGTGTTTCTTGGATTCAATAGAAAAATGGATCCTTTTATCATTAGTCTATATCTTTCAATCAGGGAATTTAGACCACTGATCTTGAGAACTAACAATTAGTCATATTTGTTGATTCCTGTTATTTTGTTGTTGTTATTGTGGTGGTGGTAGTAGTGTGTGTGTGTGCTCCCTCTTTGATTTGCAGGTCTGAGATTATTTATTGTTTGTGTTTTCTTAGATGCTGTAAGAATTCCTATAGCCAGTAACCTTTAAGCAACCCACCCACTTGGGTATGTCCTCTTATACTATTTTTTTTAATTTAATTTAATTTTTATTGAAAATTTCCACCTCCATCCCTTCCCTTCCCCTCCCTCTCCAATCCAAGGGTTCCCTACCCTATGGGAAGTCCAAGGGCCTCCCTGTTCCCCAGGTCCAGAAAGGTGAGCATCCAAACATACTAAGCTCCCACAAAGCCCGACTGTGAAGTAGAATCAAAACCCAGTGTCATTGTCCTTGGCTTCTCCATCAGCCTCCACCATCAGCCACATTCAGAGATTCTGGTTTGATTACATGTTCCAGTTCAACTGGCCTTGGTGATCTCCCATTAGATGAGTCCCACTATCTCAGCGAGTGGATGCACCCTTGCTGTCCTGACTTCCTTGTTCATGTTCTCCCTCCTTCTGCTGTTCATATGGACCTTGGGAGCTCAGTCCAATGCTCCAATGTGGATCTCTGTCTCTATCTCCATCCATCACCAGAAGATATGCAAGATATTCATCAGTGTGGCTATAGGATAAGGCTAGTTCAGGCACCCTCTCCTCTGCTGCCCAAATAACAAGCTGGGGACATCTCCTTGGACACCTGGGAACCCCTCCAGAGTCAAGTCTCTTGCCAACCCTAAAATGGCTCCCTTAATTTAGATATCTACTTCCCTGCTCCCACATCCACCCCTCTTCCATCCCAACCATCCTATTTCCTCAAGCTCTCCCCAGCCTCCTCTTCTCCCTTCTCTCTCCCCATCCCCCCTTATCCCCAACTCATTCCCACCCCAGTGCTCCCAACCCCTGTCCGGCAATCTTGTCAACTTCCAATATCCATGAGGACAACTATATGTTATTCTCTGTGTTCACCTTCTTATTTAGCTTCTCTAGGATCATGAATTATAGGCTCAATATCCTTTATTTATAGCTAGAATCCACTTATGATTGAGTACATATCATATTCATCTTTTTGGGTCTGGGTTACCTCACGCAGGATAGTGATTTCTATTTACATCCATTTGCATGTGAAATTCAAGGTGTCATTTTTTTTACTGCTGAGTAGAATTCTAAAGTATATATGTGCCATTCTTCTATTCAGAGGCACCTAGGTTGTTTCCAGGTTCTGGCTATTACAAATAGTGCTGCTATGAACATAGTTGAACAAATGCTTTTGTAGTATAATTGGGTATCTCTTGGTATATTTCCAATAGTGGAATTGCTGGGTTCTGAGGTAGGTTGACTCCCAGTTTACTGCGAAACTGCCACAAGTTTGCATTCCCACCAACAATGGATGAGTGTTCCCCTTACTCCACATCCTCTCCAGCATAGGCTATCATAGTTTTCTATTTTTTTATTTAGTTATTCTGACAGGTGTAAGATGGTATCTCAGAGTTGTTTTGATTTGCATTTCCCTGATCGCTAAGGAAGTTGAGCTTGACCTTAAGTGTCTTTTTGCCCATTTGAACTTCTTCTGTTGAGAATTCTCTGTTCAGTTCAGTACCCCATGTTTTAATAGGGTCAATTAGAGTTTTAAAGTCTAGTTTCTTGAGTTCTCTATATATTTTGGAGATCAGACCTTTGTCAGATGTGGGGCTGGTGAAGATCTTCTCCCAATCAGAAGGATGCCCTTCTGTTTTAATGACAGTGTCCTTTGCCCTACAGAAGCCTTTCAGTTTCAGGAGGTCCCACTTATTCATTGTTGCTCTTATTGTCTGTACTACTGGGGTTCTACATAGGAGACCTCTTATACTTTTTATGCTGATGTAAAGTGTGTCTGGCCTCTTTTTCAGCTGCAGAATTTGTTTGTTATTCTTCATTCCTGCAGATTGTGACTTGTATGTCTACCTCTAAATAATCCCCCCTTATTCTCAATTCTGAGTTATTGTGGAATTACTTTTAAATGTCCTTTTTTACTTCGGTGTGAAAAACTCTTCAGGTTGGAGTTTTTCTTCTATCACCTCTTGTAGGGCTGGATTAAAAAAATAAATATTGCTTAAATTTTGTTTTATCATTTTTTTCAACTTTTGCAACTTCAACTTTTGCTAGGTATATTAGTCTAGGCTGACATATGTGGTTTTTAAAGTCTGTGGAGCATCTGTTCAGGACCATTGGCTTTCAGAGTCTCCATTGAGAAGTGAGGTGTAATTTTATCTGTCTTTATATATTACTTTCCCTTTTTCTCTTGTAGATTTTATTATTCTTTCTTTGTTCTTTTTAGTATTTTTTATTGTGTGTTGAGAATGTTTTATTTTCTGCTTTAGTCTGTATAGTTAGGAGCTTCGAGCTTTGTTCCCACCTGACTCATGCACAGCTAGCTTTATACCCGAAATAACAACACACAAATTGTATTCTTTTAAACACTTCTTGGCCCATTAGCTCTAGGCTCTTACTAGCTAACTCTCACATCTTGATTAACCCATTTCAATTAATGAGTATAGCACAACAAATTGGTGGCTTACCAGGAAGGATCTTAACCTGCATCCATCTTGGAGAAGAGAGCTATATAGTCGGCCTCATTGCCTTCTTTCTAGCATTCTGTTCTGTCTACTCTGCCTACCTAAATTTCTGTCCTATCAAAGGCCAAGGCAGTTTCTTTATTAACCAATGAAAGTAACTCATAGACACATGACCCTCCTCCATCAAGTCTGTTCACTATTCTGGTGGTTTCTTGTATCTCAATAGGTATCTCCTTCCTTACATTAGAAAACTTTTCTTCTACATTTTATTGAAATTATTTTCTATGCATTTTACTGAAATTTTTTTTCTCTTCCTCTATTCCTATCATTCTTAGATTTGGTCTTTTTGTAGTGTCCCATATTTTCTGTATGTTTTATTCCAAGTGTATTTTAGACTTAACATTGTCTTTGACTAAGTATTTAATTTATTGCATGTGTTTTCAAAGTCCAGGATTCTATTTTCTTTTGCCTTTTTTTTATTTACTAGAAGCTTGCCTCTGAGGTTCCTGTTTGAGTTCCAATATATTTCATTTCCATCTTTCCTTGTCGAATTTTTTTGTTGATTCTTTTTTCACATTCAGGTTTTGAACTTTTTGTTTGTATCCTCTTTAAAGACCTCTATCATATTCATAAAGGCTATTTTATGGTCCTTGCCCTGTGCTTTGGTTATCTTGAACAAAGAAAGAGAACAGGCCACAATAGGGAGCTCGTTATTGATGTTGGAGATAATATTGGTAATTGTATTTGGAGCAGGAGAAGGGGAATGAAGATCTAAAGCTTGTCTAGCAATTTCATTAAACTGCTTGCTTTTCTGGAAGGCTTGGTTGGCACCTTCCCATGGAATACCTGACAGAGTCGGGGGCTAGAACAATTGGATGAGATGAGAGATGATTTTTTTTGACCTTCAAGTGATAGGAGCAGGAAGAGAAGTAAGGTTGCTGCAAAGGCTCTGCTGTAAAGTTAAGAAAATATAGAATTGGGTTTGGGGAAGATAAGGGAAAAGATAACCTTACTGCTTCTCTTGCTAGTATGGCCTGATTGTTCCAAGGGAATGCCTGCTGGAGATGTTAAATCTTTTGATATATAAAATGACATACTCAGAATTTCTGTGATATAGATGTGTACAGTCCTTGGTGAAGGAATGTGCAAATTTGGCCTGCCACAGAGGAATTACCATTTAATATTTATTAGCTAAGGAACTGTTACCTGCTATAGCATCAAAATTCCAAAGTTAATAGCTTTGAACACTAGAAATAGCTATCTTCAGGTAATCTGTTCTGTGTCTTCCTAACATACAGTCTCTTTCTATACTGTAGATCCTCTCTTATGAAGGATATCTCCAATTCACCTTATAAAAATACAAGAAACTCCACACTAAAGGACAATTTTAGTGGATCAGGCCCTGAATTAGTATTTCTAATTTGTGCTCATATTTCCAAGGCCAGAAAATACAACTACATGGCTACTGCAAACTATATGTAACCCAAAGAAAAGAATACAGAGAGACATATATCCTGCAAGAGGAAGTAACTAATTTAAGTATCAGTTATTTTCTTGCTCACCCATTGTACCAATAAAATAACATTTTAAACCTTTTAAATTAGTACTAATTTAATTATTTCATGAAAACTTTAACAAGAAGAGAATGAGTCATATCTAAATTATATAATGAACAGATCTTTTTTAAAAAGTGTCTCAGAAGTTACCATCGAACATATGGTGCTTTTTTTTTGATTTACTGTTAAATTTCAACTATCTTAAGTCTACTGCAGAATTTGCACAGACCCTGGTAAAGAGTCATCTTCTCCCAAGAGAAGACTTTATACAAGCTCCAAGTTTAAATAAATTACACTGTTTTCAAAATATACTACGACTATACAAAATGATGCTTAATATCCACATTATGTTAATGGCTGTATTATGAATTTAATGACTTCTTAGTTTATAATTGTTTTTCTCAACATGGATCAAGACATTTCCTTTGAACTACCAGATAGGATATAATTAATATTTATTTGTAACCTAAACAGGAAACTGTTATGGTCACCTTGGAAACTAATTGTGATATGGTAACATAATCCATAATCCACTAATGTAGCAGAACCTTCCTTTCACAACATTTCTTGACCAGCAACAGATAAAAAAGATGTAACAAGACTTATATAGAAATGTGATTTTATAAGTTTCTTTATCAATTACTCAAAGATGAGAAAGCCCATGACTTAACAAAACTTTCCAATGTTGTATTATAAAATAATTAAATTTTAAATATTAATATAGAACTTATAAAAATAATATTAAATACCTGGAATGAATTTAATTGAATAATTTATCTAGCTACTTATATACTTATGCATGAATTTCACAGAATTAATCATGAAAGAAAAATTGTAATCAAACAGCTTTAGTACCTTAAGCAGTGATTTTAATATATGTAAAAATCCTTGGTGGTGGTGGTGATGAACAACTTTAATGCAAGCACGTGGTGGCAGAACAAAATGGATCTCTGTGAGCTCAGGCCAGCCTGGTCTACAAAATTACTTAATGAGTTTCAGGACAGTGAGTACTGTTACATAGAGAAACCCTGTCTTAAAGGACCAAACATTAAAAAATCAAGTAAAAATGACTATGACACAATTAGTTCCCTGGCTATAAAGTGACATCTGATCTAAATCTGATAGTTTACTAGGGTTAAATTGATCAAGTCAACATCATCAACATGGTCTGGAATAATTTGATATTTAATTGCATGAAGTAGTCATATTAACTCAATTATCGAAGAAAATTAAGAGAGAAATGACTGTCTGCCAGGGTTCCCAAAATGTGTGCTAGGTATATAAATTCTCACCTTTAAAGGAGTTTTTTTTTCTTTCCAATGAAGAATTTGTTGGAAGCATGGATAAATTTCAGTCTTAAATGATCACATGATAACACAAAATTTCCACTCTCTAGTTTTAGAAAAAGACAGAGGAAAGTGGTCATGAAAATTATGTCATCTTGATAATGTTTTGAACAAAATAGATATGGAATAAAAAAGGGCATGGTAGAGGACTCAAAATAAACTCAATAATGCTCATCTATTTTTAGGCCGAACTGTAAAAAACATGCATTTAAAGCAGTCTCTTTAACATATAGACCTAGTGGGAGTGGGCTTCCACCTGTAGAAGAACGATCTATAGCTGCACATCTCACTCTGTCCAGAAATCAGTGCATGATGGATGGAGACCTGAAAGTGAGAATGTAAACTGTGAAGCTTCTGGGACAGCAGTGATAATGTTTCAAGCTATAGGCATAGGCAAAGACTTCTGAAAGGACTGGAGTGACACAGAACACACCCCAAGGATTTTACAAATGTGGTTACATGAAGTTGAAAAACTTCTTTATAGCAAAAGAAACAATTACCAGATTAGCAAAACAAGTTAAGCAATGGGGAAAAATATTTACCAAACACATATCAGTCATGGGCTTAAGACCTCGAGCATACCAAAAACTTAAAAGAAAAGAAAATGGTGGGAAGAAGTCATATTTTCAATGGACTGACTCATAAGCTGAATGCGTGTTTCTGAAAGAAGAAATGCGTATGAAAAAATGCCTAAGAACCTATAAAAGTATTCAACATTCCTACACATAAGGAAAGTGTGAAATAAAACTGTATTGGGTTTTTATCTACACTAGTCAGAATGGCAGTTATCAACAAAAAAAAAGAGAAAATGCTGGTGTGGATGTGGTAGAGGATAAACTTTTCACAGCTAGTTGAAATTTATACTTCAATTATTAAAATAAAAAAGCTAAAAATACAACTGTTATATGACAAAAATGCTGGGAGCTGAGAGATGGCTCAAAGGTTAAGAGGACTGGCTATTTTCCAGAGGTCTTAAGTTCAATTTCCAGCAACTACATGGGTCAAAATCATCCCTAATGACCCAACTACACAATGCTTTCATATATACTGTAAGACACTATTTAGAAAGATACTTGTGCATTCCTATTCATTAATGTTCTATTCACAGTAACCTGGAAAAGTAATCATTCTATTTGTCCACAAGCAAATTAATTTGTTGTTAAAATATGATATATAACTATGAAATTTTATGTAGGTATAAGTAAAATTGAAATCATGACATTTACAGGAAAAGTCGTATAACTGGAATGCACTAAGTTATGTATTATATTTCACAAAATAAACCAGGCTTGAAGAAATACTATTTTGTCTAATATGTATGTCCTATATGCAAAATTGTATGTGTTTATATATGTGTATGTTTATTAGTTAAATTTGTTCTTGATAATATCATACATATGTACTGCATTGTGATAGTTATGAGTCCAACAAATTATTACATCTCTGCTTCCCCTCTTTTGGCTTCCCTTTTGCTTAATAATCTCTTATACACATCCATGACATTTTGTTTTGTTTTCCACAGGGTTGGAATGGGTCCATATTTACTATTACATGATTTACATTTTCTATTGTCATCAGATGAATTCACTGTAGATACTGGAATAATGACAATGTCTCACCCTGTCTGTGGAGGCTCAAAAATGTGAGCCTCTTCCACTTTATCAGAAAGTCAGAGAATTTGAGGTTGTTGACAATATCTGTGGCTAGACACCCTGATAAATACATATTATTTTTATGTATCCTGGCTTTATCCTATGTTGCCTTTGTTCATGATGTTATAGCACAACAGCAGAAAGCATCAAAATAAACCAGTCATATCAGGCCCCAATCAACTACCCAGAAGATACCTTAGAAGATACATGCAGAGCACCATTGCTTTTTTCTAACATTTCACAACTTCATAATATATTTTAAAATCCACTGTACCCATTGCCAAAGACTGACTCTTCCATGATATGGTCACTAAAAATAGTCTTCCTATTTCAGAAAGAGACTACTTCAGAACAACTCAGATGTGGGCATGGAGAAGAATAGCATCCCTCATCTTCCTTAACACAATCAATCTATCTATAGAACAAAAAGCTCAAAATCCAATCTCTTCCCAAAGCCTTATCTCTAAACATTACTCTAGGGATCAAGCTTTCAACATGAGTTTTAGTAGCATGTTTCCTAATAAATTTGTAACAGTTAACAAAACAATTGGCCACAGGTCTCCCTAAGCTGCAGTAGAGAATCTTGAACTTATTGACATACAGTGACATTGAATGGTCCTTTCTCAGTACCCAAGCTTTATCTAGTACATAAAGTCAAAATCCACCTAACTGCTCCATTCTACATGGACTCTACTGAGGGCTACATGGCTGGGCTATTGAATTCTCTTAAAGCAACTTTCTTTCCCCTTATAAAAAATTATAGTTATATTTCTATTGTGTTTTAATACACACATGCTTTGCTTACTGACCACTCTCACTTTCTTAATAATCCTGCCTATGCTCTCTCATCTCCACATATCTCTGCCTTACTTAGGCTGATAGATTTTATTTACTTGTTTGCTTGTTTATTTTGTGGTCAACAAAACTAACAAGGGCCAACTATGTCAGTGTGGTTTTGGAGCTATCTTCTAGACTCTGATAATCTAAGAAAAGAAAGCAGAACTTAAGTAGGTGAATTCTCCACACACTTTATCTATGGATAATAAATTGTTCAAAGATAGGGATGCTCTGTGAGCTACTTACTCACTCCCCTTGCCTCTTGAGTGATTTTTGATAGTGTTGTTCTTGTGTGTATCCAATGCAGTTAACCAATGATTGCAGTGATTGTATGAAGTAAGGAGAATGAAATCTTTCAGCCCTTCACAATATCTTCCAGCTCTTACATCCTTCTCACCTCTCTCCACAATCTTCCCTGGGACTCATACACATAATGTAAGAGGTGTCACAAGTAAATTGTCTAGGATTGGGCCAACATCCATTGCTTATTTTTGGCATCTTAGACAGATATGTATTTCTGCATTCACAGTTGTTCATTTTTATAAAGGGTTTTAGCTAATTAATGCTGGAAGCCAGGGTTCTATATGGATATGAGTATAATATTTAGAAAGCAATTTGTCTCTGTGTCTGCTCTGATGTCTAATCTTGGTATTCAAATTGGTACACCTGGGAAGAGAAAACTATCACTGCAAATTGCCTCCATCAGATTGGCATGTGGGAATGTTGGGAGTTGGGCATGTTTTGCTGATTACTGATAGAGGTAGGAGAAGACAGCCAACTGTGAATGATGTCACCCCTTTGCAGGTAATCCTGAGCTGTGTAAGAAATCTGGCTATATATGAGCTGGAAGAAGCAAGCCAGTAAGCAGCATTCTTCTGTGGGTTCTGCTTCAAGTTCCTGTCTTAAGTTGCTTCCTTGGTTTCCCTCAATGATAGACTTTAATCTATAAGGTGAAATAAAAATTTCCCTCCCAAAGTTGCTTTTGGTTACTTTATTTATTGAAGCAATGAAAAAATAACAGAGAAAAAAACAGATTAGTCCACTAATAGAAACATGCTCCATGCTAAGGTTATGGTACCAAGAATCAATCCTCTTTGTCCCCCATATAGGGATACTTGAATCTATTCAAATATCAGTTGATAACAAACCCCCTTCCATCCTGTATCAAATATCAAGCAGTAATTGTGTAGGTGATGTATCCTGCTTTACAAATCAATTTGTTTTACTTTCTTTGTCCAAGTTAATATTCCCCTAATCCTTTGCTTTCATCTCCATAATTCCTTTTCCTCCTCCTCTACCTGAACCTTTCCATGTGTAGTAGTCCCCATATGCATTCTTTTTACCTATGTTCTTCTTTTCCCTTTCCTCAAGATACCCTGCTACTAATGTTTTTGTTTGTTGATTAAATTACACATGTACTCGTTGTGGACACAACACTTTACAGCTGTTTTGTGCTTACCAATCTGATTACATAGCAAGTACTATTCTTATACCCTGGATTTCTTTTCTTAATGCATAGGATTGCTTCATTGTGTTCTATAGCTTTACATAATATGCTTGCATGTGAGTTTACTGTCTATTCTAGAGGCAAAGATTCTCACATTTCTGTTATTGGGGAGGGAAGAATATAGGCATTTAACATGTAATCCTGAAATATTTCAAATACATTATCTTTAAATTTCATTGACATTCTTCTATGTTTTATTTTTTAACAAGGATTTTATTTATTTATTTATTTATTTACTTACTTACTTATTATTTTCCCTTTGGTACCGACATTTACATGCTTACAGGTTTTGCAGGATCTTCGAGGGTAAAGCCCTCTCTGCCACAGACATTAGATTTTCTTTTTTTTTAAAATTTTCTTACTTACTAGGACCTTAACGAAAGTTCTGTTAAAGATTAAATAATCACCAGCAATTGATGAGTGTTCCCCTTACACTGCATCCTCTCCAGCATAGGTTATTATTGGTGTTTTTGATTTTAGCCATTCTGACAGGTATAAGATGATATCTCAAAGTTGTTATGATTTGCATTTCTCTGATTGCTAAGGAAGTTGAACATGATCTTAAGTATCTTTTGGCCATTTGAACTTCTTCTGTTATAATTCTCTGTTCAGTTTAGCACCCCATTTTTTAATTGGGTTATTCAGAATTTTAATGTCTAGTTTCTTAAGTTCTTTATATATTTTGGAGATCAGACCTTTGTCTGACGTGGGGTTGGTGAAGATCTCCCATTCAGCAGGTTGCCTTTTTTTCTTAATGACTGTGTCCTTTATTTTACAGAAGCTTCTCTGTTTCAGAAGGTTCGATTTTTTAATTGTTACTCTTATTGTCTGTGCTACTAGGGTTATACATAGGAAGTGGTCTCCTGTGCCCATGTATTGCAGGCTACTTCCCACTTGAGCTCCCAAGGTCCAGTTGAAAAGCAGAAGGAGGGAGAATATGAGCAAGGAAGTCAGGACTGCGAGGTGTTGGTCCACCCACTGAGACAGTGTGCCTTATCGAATGAGAACTCACCAAAGCCAGCTGGACTGGGACTGAATAAGCATGTGATCAAACTGGACTCTGAATGTGGCTGACAATTGGGGCTGACAGAGAAGCCAAGGATAATGGCACTGGGATTTGTCTCTACTGCTTGCACTGGCTTTTTGGGATCCTAGTCTGTTTGGATACACACCTTCTTAGGCCTGGACAGAGCAGAGAAGGCCTTGGACTTCCCACAGGGCAGGGTACCCTGCCCTCTCTTAGGACTGGAGGGGGAGGGGGAGAGGGAAGGGGAAGTGGGAAAGAAATGGGAGGAGGGGAGAAAGTGGAAATTTTGAATTGCATTATTTATAAAGCAATAAAAATTAAAAAAACCAAAATCAACAGAGATGTATTATATCTAGCTCTGGAAATAATGAATCTAATTTATAAATTATTTATATAAATAATAAATATAATAAATTAAAAAATAGATAATCATGTGACCTGAAAATAAACTATTTTATTTATACTGAGGTCAATTGTTAGTCTTTATAATTTCTTAAGTTCTCTCTTCTTTGTTAGGTTTGAATCCAAGTGTCTTATTTTGGTCTATATCATGGTTAAAGTGTTTTCCTTCAGTTATTAGTGATATTGGTAGATAAAGAGACTGTGAGTATTCTAACCTCATCAATAAATTATTCATAATGAACCTGTCCATAGCACTGCGGGCAACTAAGTGGTAGGAACTAATTGGAAGTAATAGGTCAAGATATGTTTTTTTTTGAGACTTACTTTGAGCTATAGCTCTTTAGTCTCATTGACTGTCCCTAAGTGAGCAGCTTTGACTTCATATGCTCCTTTCATCAGATGTTCTGCTTCACTGCAGGATCCATGGAAACAGAGTCAGTCAACCACACAAATCCTCTTAATCAGTAAGACAAAATACATTGTCCTTACATGTATTTCTCAGATATTGTATCACAGCTAAAACATATCTGACGGACATAGCTCTTTATAGGTGCTTTTATAACTGAGTAAAGATATATTTGTCAACTTTTGTATTTGTTTCAAATTTTAATAATTTTTAATAATCTATAAGACGAGCTTTGTATGGTCCATTTTAAGAAAATTAAATAAATTTATTAGTAATATTAATCACAGTATACTTGATATAGTAAGGAATTTTTTTTTTCAAGGCAGGTTTTCTTTGTAGTGTTGGAGTCTGTCCTGGAACTAGCTCTTGTAGACCAGGTTGACCTCAAACTCGTAGGGATCCGCCTTCCTCTGTCTCCCAAGTGCTGGAATTAAATGCGTGCCCCACCACCACCCAGCTCAAATATAGAAAGAAAATTTATAGATTATTTTCATCTCAGTTCTTAGCATTACAACAGATTGAGACAATAAATGACAAGCCATGCAACCATTTAAAACAAACATATGTTACATTTTGTTTGACCTAATTTGTCAGAAGTATTCAAGGGGGGAATTAGTAAGGGCATTTAAGTGTACAAAATGAATAAGTGAAATTAGAAGCCTGTCGAGTATGTTTGCACACAGATGGTAAGTCACTCGTCAGTGCTGTGCCCCGTCTTTACAGAGTCTTAATTTACTGCAGTTCTTCAAAATAGAATTGAGTACACTTAAATCAGTACTAATAATCTCTGCTAGACACCATCTGTTGTCAGAACTTCTTTGCAGAATTTAAACTGTGATATAGATTTTCTCTGAAGTTACAGTTCCTACAAAATTTTTATTATGTCTTGGTTTCTTTACTCCATTCTGACACCTTATCAATCTCTTTATCTCTGAACAATAGCTCTTTCCTGCTTTTTATCACAGCAAACTTTTCAGAGATGATTATATATACATGTGCTCTTTATTTCCTCACATTTTATATTCATTTTCATCTTTTTGTTGACTCCCAGTTGTTCTATCATATATTTATTCTCAGATTATTAAATATACCATATGTTTCACCATTTTATACTTTAATTATATCTATAGTGTGATTCCTCCCTAATAAGTATGGTTTTAATAATCTTGTATGCAGCAGGAGGTGGTGGCGCACGCCTTTAATCCCAGCACTGGGAGGCAGAGGTAGGCGGATCTCTAGGAGTTCAAGGCCAGCCTGGTCTACAAGAGCTGGTTCTGGGACAGGCACCAAAGCTACAGAGAAACCCTGTCTGGATAAAAACAAAAACAAAAACAAAAACAAAAAATCTTGTATGCTTTCTAAAGGGCTGCCACAAGCTGATAAAATTTAGCACAACATTGCTTAGTCTGACAGTGTACAGACAAAGTGATATAAATCTTACCAGGCAAGAAATTTTGGCTTAAGGGGCTCTTTAGATACCCCCAAGCAAGGCAGGCTATTGCCAAGACTGTTGGTTGCTCACCACAAACTAATAATAAGACCCTACTACTGAAGACAACACCTACATACTTAATTAAACATGGAGAAATTAATCTAGTACCTACATAGAATCTTCACCCCTACTGAATAGTGTTGATTTTACTGGAAGTATCCTGCATGTTACCAAAGAAAAAAAAAAACTAAAAACAAACCCAACTACATGCTTTTTTGTGTACAATGGTGACAACTCTGTAAGAAACACTGATTTGAGTGCACAAAAATTGTACGACCTACCAACTACAATCTGGTTTTAAATAAGGTCTACTCTATGAAATGGAACCTATAACCAACACTGCTTAGATGTGCAAGAACCTGAAACTAGGTAGGTAAATACCTAGTAGAAATCCAGATATTTCTGCTAATTGAACATAAATATAAAGTAACTCTTAAGGGCATTCTGCTATACTCAGAGACCATCATCAGAGAATCTTCCTTCTGCAATAGATGACAGCTAGTAGAGAGACCCAGAATTGGACAATGTGCAGAGGGTGAGAGACTTTAGAGCACAGTCCCAAATGAGATATTCCATCAAATACCCCAGGTTCCAGGGAACTGTGATGAAGAGGAGGCTAAAATCTTGTGATACCCAGAAGGTATGGAAGAAACCAAGGTCTAAGCCAGATTTTGTCCCCGCGGTGAGAGGGAAACTATATGGAAACCCTCATCCTAATCCAGATGCTCTCCCCAATTGATAATTGCTGGTAAACAAAAGTTTATATTTGTCCCAAGTAGTTTCAGTGGGTATAGAAACCACATTTAATGGCGGTCTCAAAGTTATCAGTTAGATGACCAACACAAAACAACTCAGTGATATTTAAGAAGAATTTTTTGTTTAATAATGTTTTCTCTAGGCATTTTTAAAATGTTTCAGACCTCTACATAGCATATTATGTTTTCTGATTCTCTTAGTATCCGTTTACTGTATTATGACTGCATGTATCCCTATGTATGAATATGTTCCCTATACTATTCTTTGGCTATTTTTTGTTTCTGTGTTTGTTTTGTCCTATTCTGTTTTTTCCTTTATTTATTTTATTTTAGACTCCTTTTTATTTTTAATGAGAAAGAAAGAGCATAAATTTTGGTAGGTGAGGAGATAGGGATGGCCTGGAAGTAGTTGGGGAGTAGAAACTGTAATTATAATATTGCCATCTGAATAAAATTGATTTAAATATTTTCAAACCCCCCAAAAATAACAGCAAAAAGAATCCTACTACCCATGAGTAAGAAATAGAAACCTTGGTTGAATAGGAAAATAAAATAAAATTCAAGTGTCACTTGTGCAATACTCCTGTTTGGAATTCTTCCATCATGCTAGGTGTTTCTTTCCGTAATACCAATTTTACAAGCCCCAGGCTGGTCTCAGTTTACACACAGAAGCATGTGGGCTGCACTGCCACTCCTTGCTAATACCTCTGTCCCTGCTGGCTTGCTGTTGTAGTCGTTTAGCTGTTATCAAAGTATGCCTTTACTCTCAGGGTTTACCCTACCCATCAAATATGTTTCTTATTTCATAAGGCCTAGACAAAGTCTGTCATACCCTGATCCAGTGACCTCACCTTAGTTTTATATCTCGCTGTCCTCAGAACTACCAATGCCACCACCACTACCCAAAACAAATAAACTACAAGCCCAAAAATGGAATAGCCATGATAACTAAATTCTTCTGCAAGCACTGCCATCCCATACCACAAAACTTTATTTCAATTGTTCATCTCATTCACTCTATCAGGGAATACAAAATTGCTCTTCCAGAGCTCATCATTCATTATTTCAAATCCTGTTTACTACATAAAGTATTACTAAAATTCCTGGGTAATACATGATGGTCTTGCAAGAAGAAAACCAGGAAATATAAGATTATACATATTTCTATGCTTCTTCTAAAGTTTCAAGGACAAACCAAAGAATCTCACCAAGGTTCACACTGGGAAACAAATTAATCTGTTGGGCATACTTACTGAGCATGGGTGAGGAGTTAGTTACTTACATTATTAAATGTGTTCCTGTGGGGAAAAAAGCAGCAGTAGAAAATCTTCATCCTTACTCAGACAATATAGTCTTCCTCAGTTTATATAATGTATCTATTCCCTGAGACCATGATTGCCACGTGAAATTAAGGTATAACTGCATACAAATGGCTGGAAGTCTTGGCTGGATATTTACATGAATGTCCCCTGATTCTTCTCCCATCTGAAATGAAAGATTATCAACAAGCCCAGATATGATCATCTTCTGCAAAAAGACAATGCTGCACTAATGAAGAGAGTTGCAGTTTGCTTCAGAGGATAACACTGTGTAAAAAGAGATGATTAGGACATACGGATAGAGGCTTGATGACAGAAACTTTCCATAAAAGAATCATGGAAATATGCATATTCTTATATTTCCTGGTTTTCTTCTTGCAAGACCACCAAAGTAAGTTGGCCATGTGAAAAGAGGAAAGGGTGCCTTCTCCAAACAAGGAATCTGTTTGTGTTCTGTGATCTTGTTCTTCTTAGTACACAGAGATATAAGAAAAAGATGCACATTATTAATAGTCATCTAATATCTATGGAAATCCCTTGTAATAGTCAAAATGTTTCTACAAGGTCATATACACATTGAGGTTTAAGCATGTTAAAATAAACACATGGTAATTATCCACTCCAACTTTTCATTGTTTTCATAGCTGTTGTGATTATCTTACTTTTACATATCCCCCTTACCTGAATCAGTGCTTCTCAGCAGACATAATTGTGCCATGATCCAAAACATTGCAGTAACTGAGACGTGGTTCAATGAGTCAAATGAGGCAGGAAAAACATGTATTTCTGTCAAAGGGTGTATAAAGGTCAGAGGTGCTACCAACACATTCTGTGTAAGTCAGTTTTCACACTGAGAGCCATCAGTCCCAAATGCCAACAGTGGAAGAGATATATCTATGACCTTACCATAAAATCAAATCTGGCAATAGCAGTAGATAAAGCAAATGTATTATACATACTCAGGAGAGTACTGCGCAGGTTCCAAATGAAGACAATGTCATTTACAGTATCACAAGCTAACCGGCACTGTGACAAGCAAGTAAGCCAGGTAAAAAATACAGTATAGCTAGAGTGTACTGGGGAACAATAGAAGTGAGAAAGAACTTTATCTCACTGTTTCAGAAGGTTCAGCCCTTTCTCAGCAAAGTTCTGATTATTCTAGGTCTGTATTATGAGATGAAGTCGCTGTCATAGCAGTGTATGACCAGGGAAGCTACTCACATCATGGCAGCAAGGAAACAACAACAGTATTCCACAAAGACTCCTGAGGAAAGATACATTTCCCAAATCCAACTGCCCAGTAACTTACTTTCTCCACTAGGTACCACCCCCAAATTCTCTCTAGTATCTACCAATATTTTGATATTAGTTAATAATGATGCCACCAACAATTAATACTAATACCACAAATAATTTAACAATAATAAAAATAGTTATAGTTCTAAAAATGCCCCACTTTCCTACTTAGTCAAGAGGCCTCCTGATCCAACTGATTCTTGTTCTTGTTTTTCTTTTCTCTTTGAATTTATAATTTCATAATTTCATGTTTTTTCCTGCCCTCTACCTGCCCCCATACAAGCTCTAACTTTCAAAGGTATGGCCTCCATTTTCATTAACTGTTTTAATTAACTGTTGTTATATTAACATATAAATAAATATGTTCATAAATGAACTTGCTTAGTCTTTAAGATACCACAACTATTTATATTTGACTGGCTGACTATTTGGTATTGGGTAAGCAATTAGTGTGCTGTTCCCCAGAGAAAGCTATCTACATTCCTTAGGTGCCTGAGTTCTTTTTGTAGGGTTGAGGGTTCATGGGCTTTCTTTCCTCAGACATTTTGCATGTCTGTTGCTGTTGTCCTTGGTTATCTTACGTTTATGAAGCTTTTTTTTGACACTTTTGGGTCTACCTTCTGATATTACTAGGCGACACAGTCTCACAACAAATTCCATGCTCCTGTAGCTCCTACAGTTTTTCTGACTCTACATTTACAAGGTTCTCTGAGCCTTAGTTGCAAGAGTTGTTTTGTAGATATATCCGTTGGGGCTGGGCTTTTCAACTCTGCATTTTGAAAGATTTTTTTAAGAGTATTTATACATTTCACGTCAAACAAAACCAATGTTGACCTTGTTGTAGTGTTATTAATCAGGTTTCTTCTACACAGCATGGTGATGACCTGTATATGACTAGTTTCATATGGGGGTTTCATTTCATGATATAAACCTAGGCATTTGTTAGTGAAAGAAAAAGCTCAAATTTATATTGGCTAAGTTATTATATAAACAAAGTGAAATCACTGAAAGTCATATAAGAAAAATCTTCAAGGCTTGTATGAAGAAAGACTGAAGTTCTTTTCTCTATTAAAATATTATGGGTAAGCCTCAAATGGTCATAAAAGAATATATAAAGTATTACCAGTTAGGGAGCAGAGACAAACAGATCAGGAGTTCCAGTCTAGTCTCAACTGCATTAAGAGTTCCAACAAGCAAAATTAAATAAATTACTAACTAAATGATCTGCCTGCTGGCAGTCTATTCTAAGGAAAAAATATCAATTCATCAAGACACATCTTTGCTTATTTAGAATACTGTTGAGTAAAAAACAAAATTAGATTTATTCATTTTATTTTACATGTGATTATTGCCTAAATATATACATACCGTGTAAGTCCTTGGGTCCCACAGAGATAAGAAGATGACTTTAGATCAACTGGAACTGGAATTACAGATGGTTATGAATTACCATGAGTTACTGGAAAATGAACCTGTGTCCTTTGCTAAAGAAATACATATTTATGGCTCAGCTTTCTTTCCAACAGGAATCTACTTTCTTTTAGTAGTTGTATAAATAAGTAAGATGTTTGTTGTCAGGGGCTAAGAAAAAAGGAATGTTTCCAAGAAAACCCGTGGATTGTTGATAATCCAGTGCAGATATTCAGGGTTTTCAATTGCTCATAGTGTGCACTAAAGCAAGCAGACAATAGACGCTGCAACTCCTTTTCCAGGAATAATAATACTTTTAATAATGTGTAAATGTGTGTTTCTTTGTGTATGTGAGAGTGCAAGAAACTGCAAGTAGAAAAGAGGACATTAGATCCCCTTAGTTAAGATTTATGTAGCTGTGAAGAGACATCACAACCATTGCAATTCTTATAAAGGAAAACATTTCATTAGGAAGGGTTAGACTCTCAGAAGTTTAGTCTATGATTATCATGGCAGGAAGCATTGTGGTGAACAGGCAAAAATGGGACTGTAAAAGGAACCGAGAGTTCTACATCTGATCATCAGGCAGCAGGAGGAGAGAGTAAGCCACTAGGCCTGGCTCGGGCTTCTGAAAACTAAAAAAACAATTACACTCTTTCTCCAACAAAGGCACACTTTCCAGTAGAGCCAGTCTCCGTGGGTCTATAGGTATCATTTTTATTCAAGCCACCACATCCTATAACTTATCAATCATTTGAAGAATCATATTTGGATGTGTGAATATAACTCAGGTTCTATATAAGGACTTTGATTGCTCGTAACCATTGCCCACCCCTTCTGTCCAGTCATTTCTTAAGGAATGCATATATTAGAGTTTCAACATTTGAAGTTTTGTGGATGAGCACTTTATAACCCAATCATTGCAAACACTTTTGCATGAAACTTAAAAGTAAACTCATAGGTATATAAAATAAAAAAAAAAAAAAAAAACAGATACTGGGAAAATTGGAATTGGAGCGGGATGATTTTCTTAAAAGTGTAGGGAATTTCAGTTTGAAATGAGAAATTAGTCTTAGAATTGTTTTGCACAGCATGTGACTGTAATTAATGATAATATATACCTTAAAATAGCAAGAAGGGAATATTTTAAATGTTCTCAACACAAAGCAAGATGTACTGAGTGATAGATATGCAAATTACTTGATTTATTCATTCCACAATGTAAACCTGTATGAACCATCACATTGTCTCCATATATACTGAAAAACACATCTAAAATTTTGATAATATCTTAAATTTATATGACTCAGTAAATTGAGATATGTAAAAATAAAATTATTTCATAATTTAATTTTTTCTTATTTCATACAATTTTTAAGACAAGATTTCATTCTGTGTCACAAGCAGTCCTTGAATTTGTAATCTTTTGAATTTGTAATCTTTTGAATTTGTAATTTTTGCTTCCTGAACCCAGGGAAAATAACCACTATTCCAGATATATTTGATTTTTATAACTTTATAAAAATAAATAAAGGTGTGGCAACTTTAAATAGTTCATGATACATTTATTTTATATTTGATAACATTTAGGACTTCCAGAAGAATTATTAAATTTACTGTTTAAATTGTTAAAGACTTTGTAACTAAGGTGTTCTTTAAAACAAATATGAGTCTCAAATGTTTCATAATGTTAATCTGAGTCGAATATATGTTTTTATGTTTGCAAATGTACTTACTTATGTACATACATGCATACACAAATACATACATACAGATACATATAAAGCAGAGATCATAAAGCATTTGTCTTTTTAAATCTGGCTTATTGTACTGAACACAATAATTTCCTAGTCCTAGCCGGTGGCGCATGCCTTTAATCCCAGCACTTGGAAGGCAGAGGCAGGCGGATCTCTGTGAGTTCGAGACCAGCCTGGTCTATAGAGCTAGTTCCAGGACAGGCTCCAAAGCCACAGAGAAACCCTGTCTCGAAAAAAAAAAAAATCCTAGTCCTATCTATATTTCTGAAAAGTCAATAATTTTATTCTTTACAGCTGAGTAAAATTCTAATAAGTATATTACAACCAATATATTAACTATCTATCTATTGATGGGAACCCAGGCTGATTTCAATTCCTTGATAATGTGAACACAGAAGGTATAAGGTGGTGGGATATGCCTATATCCTGTATGACAGTATATGTGTGCCCAGGAACACTATAGCTGGGTCATATATGGTAATTGTCTTTTTACTTTTTTGGAAAACTTTTATGATGATATATTTTGTGTAGCAGTTTATGATCAGAAGTGGCTAAGAATGCCTCTTTTCAAATATACTCAGCAGTATTTGTTGCCATTTATGATGAGATTAAAAAAACTCAAAATATTTTTAATTTGAGTCTTTAAGGATGAAACTAATGATGTTGAACAAACAACAAAGCATTTAGTTGGCATTTGTGTTTTTCTATTCAAAATTAACAAGTTTAGGGTTTTTTTGGTATCTAATTTTTGCAGAGTTTTTATTTGTTTGCTTTGTATTCTAGACATTAAAGTCTTCCCAGATAATGGCCAATGGTTTTTATCTCATCTGTATGTTGTCTTTAACTTGTTTATAATTTTGTATGCAGTGATAAAGCTTCTTAATTCTATGGGATATTAATTTTGAGATTGTCTCCTGGGATATTGAAGTCTTATTCAAAAAAGTCATGCTTATGCCCAAATATTGGAGCATTTTAACTGTTTTTCTCTAGAAATTTTAGTATCCCAATTTCCATAAAAGATCTTTGGTTGATTTTGCATTTATTTCTATGCAAGATGAAAAATATGGATGTAACTTTCTTGTTTTTAACTGAAAATCCAGTTTGCTAGCACCATTTGTTTAGTAAATCTCTCTCCCCCCCTATTTGTTTTTCATACTGTGTATTTATGACATCTTAGCAAATTAAAATATGGTAATATACACATTACATTTTATCCTGCTGTAAAGAAGGGTATAATTATCAGGGAAAATAGAACTGGAAAATGTTATATCATCTAGAACTGGAAAATGTTATATCAATTTAGATAAAACAAGATCAGAGAAAAAATAATACAAGTACTTATTATAGCTCTGTAGTCTTAGTTTTAAGAACTCAATTATATTTCACTGTTTTACATGTCTTATTTTGTGCCAGTACTATGTTGTATTTGTCACCAGGGCTCTCGAATATAATTTTTTTTCAAGGTTAATGATCCCTTTATCATGTACACCCTGTCTTGTGTCCATTTTAATTAAAGGATTTCTGTTTTGTTCTGCACACCCATGATAAATGCAATTAGGATTTCATTAAAATCTGTTGATTACTCTTAGTAATTACCATTTTTAAAACTTAACATACAGATTAGCTTCTCGAACTATCCTCTATGTCTAGCTTTGGTTAAACACCATTCTACTCACTTTTCTCCCCTATCTCCATACTCTGCAATCACACTTAAATCCTTTAAACTTCAGTACTCTTCTTCCATTTAGTACATCAGCTACTATCTAATCTTCACACTTACTCCATTCTCTTAAAGCCTATCTTTTTTTTTTTTTTTTACTAGCTGTGGTATCTTTGTACATTTACTCCCACATAAATACAAATAAATAAACATAGAATTTTAGATGTTCACATGAAAGAAAATCTATACCATTTTTCTTTCTGATCCTGGGTTACCTATATTGATATAATATTTTCTAGTTCTATCTTATTTCTAGTAATTTTATTTTTCTTTACAGCAGAATAGATTATATTGTATATATGTACCATATTTTATTTCTTTTCTATTCATTAGATGTGGGCTAATTTCTTTTCCATGCAGTTGTACATTTAGCACCAATATACATGGATAAGAAATCATGGATGCAAGCCCAGACTACTATACCCAGCCAAGCTTTCATTCACTATAAATGGAGAAAACAAAATTTTCCAGGATAAAAACAAATTTAAACAATACGTAGCCACAAACCCAGCCTTACAGAAAGTAATAGAAGGAAAATCTCTAACCAAGGAGTCCAACAATGACCACAATAACTCAGACATCTAGAGACCCGTCACCAGCGCAACTCAAAGAAGGGACGCACACGAACTCTACTACTAAAGAAGTGACCGGAGTTAACATCCCCTGGTCATTAATATCACTTAATGTCAATGGGCTCAACTCACCTATAAAAAGGCACAGGCTAAGAGATTGGATACGAAATCAGGATCCAACATTCTGCTGTTTACAAGAAACACACCTCAAACACAGAGACAGGCACCTACTCAGAGTAAAGGGCTGGGAAAAGGCTTATCAAGCAAATGGACCTAAGAAACAAGCAGGTGTGGCCATACTAATTTCTAACAAACTTGACTTCAAACTTAAATCAATCAGAAGAGATGGAGAGGGACATTTTATACTCATAACAGGATCAATTCATCAAGAGGAAGTCTCAATCCTGAATATCTACGCCCCTAATATAAAAGCACCCACATACGTAAAAGAAACATTACTAAAACTCAAGGCAGCCATCAAACCGCACACACTAATAGTGGGAGACTTCAACACTCCTCTCTCACCAATGGACAGGTCAATCAGACAGAAACCTAACAGAGAACTAAGAGAATTAATGGAGGTAATGAATCAATTGGACTTGACAGACATCTATAGAATATTCCACCCAAATCGGAAAGAATATACCTTCTTCTCTGCAGCTCATGGAACCTTCTCGAAAATTGACCACATACTCGGTAACAAAGCAAACTTCCACAGGTACAAAAACATATTAGTAACCACCTGTATCTTATCAGATCACCATGGATTAAAGTTAGAATTCAACAACAACCCTACCCCCAGAAAGCCTACAAACTCATGGAAACTGAACAGTCAACTACTGAACCACACCTGGATCAAGGAAGAAATAAAGAAAGAAATTAAAGTCTTCCTTGAATTCAATGAAAATAAAGAAACAACCTACTCAAACTTATGGGACACTATGAAAGCAGTCCTGAGAGGAAAGTTCATAGCACTAAGTGCCCACTTAAAGAAAACAGAGAAGGCACACATTGGAGACTTAACAGCCCA
>NW_026068015.1:2005923-2016135 GCF_014885135.2 Alexandromys fortis
AGGAGAGGGAGGGGGAGAGGAGTGGGGGGAGGGGGAGAAGAGAGGGGGGAGCAGGAGAAGAGTGGGGGAGGGGGAGGGAAATGGGAGGCTGGGAGGAGGCGGAAACTTTTTTTTTCTTATTCTCAATAAAATAAAAAAAATGAAAAAAAAATTAAAAAAAGTTTTATTTACTATTTTACGGAATAGATCGAGAAGCACTGGTCTTCCTCTTTAATATTTACTGAATTCAGCAGTGATCCTTCTGTGCCTGTGCAGCTATAGGTCTGTTTAATTTGCTTATCTGGTCCTGATTTAATTTTGGTAAGTGGTATTTATCTATAAAGTTGTCCATTTTTTTAAGTTTTCCAATTTTGTGGAGTACAGATGATTATTTGCAGTGTTATGTACCCCTTTTCATTTCTGATTTTCTTATTGGAATTTCTCTCTCTGCCTTTTGGTTCTCTGACCCGAGAAGGGCATAGGCTAGAATCTTTCCTGGTAAGCCACCACCTTGTGGTGCTACACACATTATTAGAAATGGGTTAATCAAGATGTGAAAGTTAGCCAGTAAGAGGATAGAGATAATGGGCCAAGCAGTGTTTAAAAGAATACAATTTGTGTGTTGTTATTTAGGATATAAAGCTAACCATGTGGGAGCTGGGTGGGACGAAAATCAGGCCTGTTTGCCTCATCACTAAGGTGGATTTTCTGGAACTAGCATTGCTGTTTACTTCTACATTTAAATCATGAGGATGATAAGGTACATTGGGTTATTCCAATAAGTTTGTATTTGTTGAGGTTTGTTTTGTTACCGAGTATGTGTTTAATTTTTGAGAAGGTTCCATGACGTTTCAGCACTAATTTTCAATGAAGATTCCCTTTATGCTTCACTTATGTCCTCAAAATGTTCAGAAAGTGTGCCGTTAAAATATTTGTTGGTGAAAATTATCTATATTAGAGGAAAGACATCAGTATTAAGGATCTGCTTGTGAAAGAAATTTCCTGTCATATACAGAAAATTCTGGTCAAGGAGACAACAGCAACAGCTCAGGCTAGTAAACCATGGTCTTTCTTCATCTTTTCATAGCTGCATTCTTCCCTCACTCAGATTTAATTTCTAAACTCACCAGAAGTCTCATGTACTTGACTGTTGAAATAAGGAGCGGCGGCAGGGCTGCATCCCCAACACCCCGGCCGCTTGGCTAGCTCATGCCCAAAATAACAACACACAAACTGCATTCATTTAACTGCTTGACCCATTTCTATCTAGCCTCTTCTAGGTTAATTCTCACATATTAATTTAGCCCATTTCTAATCATCTGTGTAAGCACCCCAAGGTGCGCTTACTGGGAAGATTCTAGCCTCCGTCCATCATGGTGTCTCTGCTCCAGAGAGCAGAGTCGTTCGGTCCCTCCGGAAGCAGAGCAGAGTCTGACCTCACTTCCTCTTCAGCCCAGATCCTATTCTGTTTATTCCTCCCACCAATGCTTTAACCTATCAGGGCCAAGCAGTTTCTTTATTGCCCAGCCAATGAAATCAACAGATTGATATATGACACTCCCACATCACTTGACCTATGACAGGTAATGCAGAACCATTTCTCTATGGAACAAAAAATTTCTACAAAAAAAGAAAATCAATATTATGATAAACTTAAATCCATACAAGATCACTATGAAGCAATATTCTTGTCAAAAGGTTGAATAAAGAAGAAGCCAAAGTTGCATTTTCTTATCTACCTTCTCAGAAACTGCATAGAGTGGTCTATTGATGTGAGCCTCTTTTTCATTATTCACAGTTAGAATTAATTTTGATATACCCATATGCTCTGCAAAAGTGGATCTGTATTAGTAGGTTAAGAAAACTGGTTGTGTTTCAAGAGTTTCATTTCTCCTTGTTTTCTAAATTGACATAGCAAAGTCAGAGAGGATGTCCTTAGATAGAAAGAGAGAAATGAAAATAGTCATTTTTCTTTTGTAACATTCTTAAATCTTTTTAAGAAGCTGACTCCTGTCAATTACTGAGAAACAATAGTAGTAAGAGTATAACTAAGCTTCATGGTGTAGAAGTTACGAAAATAAGCAGGGGTTACCTTGACTACCATGTGGATACTTCTGTACCTCTTGACTTTCTGCACCTGTACTACCCAATAAAACCCATTGCTCATTTCACAGTAAACCCAATGTAGTACCTTCCACAAGAACACTGGCAACTTCAACTTGTCTTGAATCCAGTCCAGCTAGTGACCATTCTCACTTGTAAATTCTAATATCAAGGATACAATTTAGCAGGGAATGACCATTTCTATCCAGTTGATATAAGTCTAAGAGTTATATTTTTTATTTAGGCAATCAAAGAATGATTTTTATCTAAGAAATGAACTGCTTCACCTAGAAATACATCCACCTTTTTGCACTGATGTTAAATCTCTAGACAACACTTGTTTGAATCTAAAGGGAAATTCACTGTTCTGCTAAGCCAAAAACCATTCAATGACTTGTTTATACATTTATCAAGACCATAGCTTCAGTAAAAATTTTTCCCATGTAATTACTTTACCTAATCTTTGGAAATAGTTTAGATCTCTGTCAAGTAGTAGAAGATCTCAAATATCATAATTGCTGGACTATGACCAGAAGCTAATAAAATTGCCAGATTACAAGCTTCTCGGGTCTTAAGGTTTAACTTTTCAGGTTTGAACATCAGAGCAAATTTAACTTTTACTCAAAGAATAGATCCAACAACATGATCTGATTGTCTAGGATAACCAAAGCTGGCTCTTCTAGAACAGCAATGAGAAAAAAGACCCGAGAGAGACATCCATAATGTAGAACTCTATGTCAACCAGAGAGAAAATAATATTCTCAAACATTCAGTCCTAGATGGAAAGTGACAGCAATATGAAGAATGGAGCATTTGTGATACCACCCAAAAGAAATGAGAAAGATCCTGTAATTTGCAACATTGAAGAATATATATTGAGTGACTCAAAACTAATTCAGATAAAATGTTCCATGAGTTATAACAACATACTAAGAAAAATAATTGAAATATAGAAAAATATATTTTAAGAAATTTAATCTAGAAACAGAAATAAAGAAAGGAAACAAACAGAAATTCTATACATGGTTAATACAATGCATGAGATGAAAATAAAGTGATCAAAAACTTTAATAGTGGCTCATTAAAAACCAATTACATAAAGACTAAACCAATCAAAGTTACAAAATAAAAAAAAAAATAGAAAGAAATATGATAGAAGACAAAGGGTGGTCCAAGTCAATACATTTGTTTCATTCTTTATATGGATCTCTTAACATTTTTGTTTCTCAGATTTTAATTTAATTGCAATTTTTCTCCTTTCCCTTTTCTCTCTCTAAATCCTCTCATATACACCTATTTGCTCTTCTTCTAATTTATGGCCCCTTTTCTTCTAATTATGCTTTACCTCCTCATCTCTCTGCAATAGATGCAGATCACTGAAGAAAGCCATAACCAATCAAAATGAAGACTTGTAGAGTTCAGTCCCAATGGATACATCTAAAAAAATACCCCTGCACCTAAAGCTCAAGAAACATTGCAGAAAAGGGACAGAAACATTTTAAGAACCAGAGAATTATGGAGTTTGTTGTGAGATTGTGTCTCTTAGAAACATCAAAATATATGTCAGTGAAGTCTCACTAATATGACTGTACAAATATGAACTGAAAAAAGTGACACCAACAAACATCTCATAGCAGGTGAGGAAAAGCTTCCAAGGGCTAAAAGATACAAAAATACTCTCAACAACTTGTTCAAACTGGCAGTAGAGAGGAAATAAGTTTATAGCATTGGTTATCCAGTGCCAAACAGTCAACCCTCCCTGAAAACATATATACAAATTATATTAAATAGAAAACAGATTGTATTTAAAACTTATATTCAAAGATAATAAAATTCATATTATTAAGAGTTACATCAGAAAAATTCAAAGAACCAGAGAGATTATTTAAAAAAAATGATAACTGAAGATATCCCTAGGACAAACATAACTTTTGATATCCAAATTGTAAAATGATAAAGTTCTCCAAATTCAACTCATAGTTGAGTTCACCATGACACACAGGATTCAAAACAACAAATACCACAGAGAACATATTTCTAAGAATACCAAGAGGAAAGAAATGTACCACTTTATGAGGATGTACCAATATGACCATCAGAGGACTGTGCAAAGGAGAAGTCACAGGTCAGAAGGGAGTGGGAAGATGTATTGAAAATGCTTAAAAATAAAAATAAACAGATAAGCAAACAGCAAAAAACAGTTTATTCAACAAAACAGTTTTTTAGATAAGGGGAAAATAAAAATATTCTGTCTCTGTGTCTCTGTGTCTCTCTGTCTCTCTGTCTCTCTCTCTTTCTCTTACACACACACAAGTACATGCACAGGCATACACACACACAAACACATAAGTGTATTCTTCAAAATTTAACCAATTTTTATTATAAATTTTAAAAAATTTTGAGAAATTGAAGGAAAGCATTGGTAATTACTGACAGGAAACACACAAAGGCACAACACTACTTACTTTAAGGGATATAAAAAAACAACAAATAGACACTTTTCAAAAGGAAAGATTAGTTTGCCTTTACGTGTATTACAAGAGAATGTATGGATGAAAAACCTGTCTTAAGCATGAGGTCTAGTTTTACAAGCTATGCAAGATGAGCATTAAATGCTCAACTCATTTTTTCTGTCTCTCTACAAATGAAAAAAGAAAACCAATTTATTTCATTATAAGGACTTATCCAGTTAGCTATACAGAGTAACAGGCACTGTAGTGATATAGGTCGACCAAAATGAAGAAGGCATCAAACTATAGTAGCAAAAGAGCAATTTCTATCAAGGATGAATATAATTTGAAAAATAAATTCAAATTAGCAATTCACTGTTTGTCAACTTGACAGTTCATCAGTGGTACACCCCGCCCCAGGTAACCCACCCCCAAAAAAAACCCTCTTAAAATCCAAACCCTTTTATGCTAAAAGCCTTGGAGATAACAGGGATACAAGGGACATACATGAACATAATTTTAAAAAGTATACAGCAAGATTATTGCCATATCAAATTAAATCAAGCAATTCTACTAAAATCAGGAACAAGAAAATGTTGTCCTCTTGTAGTAAGGAGGAGAACCCACTTGTTCATCCCAGCCTCCCGGCTAGCTTAGCCCTGAAATAATCGCACAGAAACTAGATTAATTAAATCACTGCTTGGTCCATTAGCTCTAGCTTCTTATTGACTAATCTTACATATTAATTTAACCCATTTCTATTAAGCTATGTATCACCACATGACAGTGGCTTACCGGCTACAGCTACTTTGGTCTATAGCAGAGCAGAAGATAGCCAGACTGAAAGAGATATATAGAGAGAGTAGGCAGAGCCAGGGAGACACTACACAGCCACCAAAGGAGAAAGTAACCTTGCAACCTTGCATGTAAACCACGAGCTTCATGGTAATACAAAGAATAATAGAAATGGTTTAATTTAAGATGTAAGAGCTAGCTAGAAATATGCTTAAGCTATTGGACAAACTGTATTGTAATTAATATAGTTAAGTTTCTGTGTGATTATTTCAGGTCTGGGTGGCCAGGAAAAAACAAGCAGGCTCTACCTACAGAATGGAATGAAAACTAGAAAGGAAAAACTCAAAGAAACATTATTTACAGATGACATAATAGTATAGAGAAGCTACCCCCAAAAATTTTTCCAGGGAACTTTTACAGCTGATAAACACCTGTATTCAAGTGGCTGGATCCATGATTAACTCATAAAATCAGTAGCTCTCATATATACAAATAAGAAATGGGCTGAGAAAGAAATCAGGGAAATAATACCCTTAATAGCCACAAATTGTATAAAATATCTTGGGTAACTCTAACCAAGCAAATGAAGGACATATATGACAAGAACTTCAAATATTTGAAGAAAGAAATTGAAGAAATTATCAGAAGATGAAAAGATCTTCCATGCTCATAGATCAGTAGGATTAACAGAGTAAAAATTACTACACATTCAATGCAGTCCTCATTAAGATCCCCAGACAATTCTTAAAAGACCTTGAAAGATGGAAAGAAAATTCAGGAGAGCTAAACATTAGTGTACAAAAAAGATAACTTGCTGAGATATAAAAATCCATGATTTCTGGCTGGGCGATTGTGGCACACGCCTTTAATCCCAGCACTTGGGAGGCAGAGGCAGGCGGATCTCTGTGAGTTCAAGACCAGCCTGGTCTACAGAGCTAGTTCCAGGACAGGCTCCATAGCCACAGAGAAACCCTGTCTCGAAAAACAAAAACAAAAACAAAAACAAAAAAAAAGAACCAAAAACAAACAAACAAACCAACAAAATCCATGATTTCAAGTTCTACTACAGAGCTATACAAATTAAAAACCTATGGTTTTGGCACAAAAACAGACAGGTGGATAAATGGAATTGGATCAGAGCCCTGAATATAAATCCACATACCTACCTATGGACACTTCATTTTCTACAAAGTAGCCAAAATTAAACAATGGAAAAAAGAAAGCCTCTTCAACAAATGGTGCGGGTCTAACTGGATTTTAGCCTCCAGAATAATGCAAATAGATCCTTAGATATTGCTCTGTACATAACTCAATTCCAATGGATCAAAGACCTTGTCATAAATCCAGATACACTGAAAGAAGAGAAAGTGAGAAATAATTTCAAACACTTTGCCACAGGAAAAAACTTTCTAAACAGAACATAAATAGCACAGGCACTAAGATCAATAATGAATGAAATCAAGAATCTAGATATCAACAAACTAAGCAATCCAATTAAAAATAGGGTACAGATCTAAACAGAGAGTCGTCAACAGATGACTATCAAAGCCAAGATATACTTAAGATGATGTTCAACATCCTTAGCCATCAGGGAAATGCAAATAAAAACTACTCTGAGATTCCATCTTAGACCTGTCAGAATGGCTAAGATTGAAAACACAAGCAACAGCTCATTCTGGAGAGGATGTAGAGCAAGGGAAAGCCTCGTCCACTGATGGTGGGAATGTAAACTTGTACAGACAACTACTTAGAAATAAACATAGTGGCTTCTCAGAATAATAGGAATCAGTCTACCACAAGACCCAGCTATACCACTTGGGCATACATCCAAAAAAAAAATGCTCAATCAAACCACAAGAACACATGCTCCAGTATGTGCATGTCAACTTAATTAGTAATAGCCAGAACATGGAAACAACCTAGATATCCCTCAGGTAGGAATGGATAGATAAAGTAAATGTAATGCATTGATACAATAGAGTATTACCCATCTGTTAAAAACAAGGACAACGGAAAGTGGATGGAGCTAGAAAAGAAATCATTGTGAAATGAGGTAATCCAGACTGAGAAAGACAAACATTGTATGTACTCAGTTATAAATAGACATTAGCTGTAAAAATAAAAGAATAACTGTGCTACAATCCACAAACTTGGAGAGATGAGGTAACAAGAAGGGTTCATGGGGTATTGCCAGGATCTCCCTGGAAAGTATATATAGAAGAAATTCTGTTAGTGGTCTGAGAGCCAGTGGGGATGGGAACATGAGTTACAGGTTGGGAGTTGCTGGACAGGGACAGTACTGAAAGAGACAACTGGAAAAGGAAGGGCATTGCCTGGGGAAATCCTCAGGGATATGAAAGGGTGAACCCACTTAAGACTCACAGTAACAGTGAATATGTAGCCTGAATTGATCATCTTTGTGACCAGATTGGTGACCAGCCCAATTTTCATCAGAAAGGCTTATTCCAGCAACTGATGGAAACATATGCAAACCAACAAATAGAAGGCAGAGTTTGTGAATCCTTCAGAAGGGGAAAATGGATTGTAGGAGAAAGAGGGCTCAAGGACACCACAAGAAAACCCACAGCATCAACTAACCTGGGCACATAGAGATTTACAGAGAGTGAACCAACAACCAGGTAGCTGTCATGGAACTTACTTGGGCACTCTGCATAAATGTAACAGTTATGTAGCTTGGTCCTTTTATCAGACTTTTAACAGTGTGAGCAGGAGCTGTCTCTGACACTTTTCCAGGCTTTGGGACCCTACTGATCATACTGAGTTTCCTTGTATAGCCTTAATACACAGTGAGGTGCTTAGTATTAATGCAACTTGATATGCAATGATTTACTGATACTCAAGGGAGATCTCTCCTTCCTTAAACAGGAACAAAGGAGGAGTTGATTAGGGGATGAGAACAGAGAGGGGTGGGGATAAGGACTGGGAAAAGAGGAGGGAAGGAAAACTTCAGCCAGTATGTTAAATTAATTAATAAGTTAATTAATTTTTTTAAAGAAAACACATACCTACAAGTTGGTGGTCACAACTAAATAAAGAATTCACTCTTGGCCTGTATAAGGTAGATAGTAAATGGAGGGAAGAGTAACAGCCAATGAGAGTTGTACTACAGTGTGATGACACTTTACTCAGAAATATTCTCGGAAGCATCCCTTGTTAAAATGCAAAAGGAACATATTGTATATTGCATTATTCATGGTCTTTATTCAAATAGCTTCTTCCATAAGGACCAGTGTATATTTAATGATTAAATAACATATAAAATGGTAGCATCTATCTTTTAAAATTACAATATTATAAGCATGAAGGTCCTCGTGGAGTACTAAAGCCATATCTTTTGATTAAAAGAAACCATAAGGGAAATCTGTAAGTTCTAAGAAATGTATGTCAGGCATATTAAATGAATCAAAAACTCTGCCTTTAATTTAACAAAGCATTTTCTTGTTTCTTTTGGCTCTAAACCAATATAAAATATTTTCTTATGTATAACTTATAAAAATGTTAATAATGAAAGTTTGTACTTCATTAGCAAGCAATTTTAGGGACACGTTGAAAGAAAAACTCAACTGGGAATATTGGATTCCACTTTGTAATTCCTAGACTAATTTATTGATAAAAACGATCTCTTCCATGTTACATTAGGAATGATTTATTTTTTCATCCAATTAAAATACTCAGTGTTTATTTATTTGATTTTTGTCTTGATTCTTGCCTTGGTTAAACTGTATAATAGTAACTGTTGTCTCTGATTTTTGAATCTCAATTTTATCATCTGCATAATATCAGTGAATTTATTAGATGGATAGAGATTTCTCAGAATTAAATGTAAGGTAAAAACTATGGGTGTGTACTAGGAGAAATTACAAACAGATAAAAAGCAACATTATAACGGCAAAATTCTTCAGGCAGAATATACATTACGTGCCCTGCAAGCGTTACAAAGGGGCATAAGGAAGAGAGTTCAGAAGAATCTAGTGATTTGTTAACTAAACCTGAGTAGGAGAGGGAAGGGGCCACAGGGGACAGGGTCAGTCCATGGAGAACAATCAGAGTGGGAATATTTCTAAGATGGGAATGAATCAAACATTTGCTATGATAACTATCCGTGTTCTTCCTCAACATCTACCTTATAATTTAGCTGTTTGCTTTCATTAGCACATAGTGAATTTGATAAGAAAAATATTTATTCTGTTTTTCTTACCAGTGAAAATTCTGCCAACCTATAATTTTTTATTTTTTTATTTATTCTATGTGTCTTTTATATTGTGTGTCTTGTTTCCATCCATTAGCATCTGCCCTCTGCCCTTGTACTTCCCCTGCCCCTCAAAATAAGTAAAACAAATTTAAGAGAAAAAAAAGGGGGGGAGGAAAAAAGTTAAAAATTTTATCATGGTTGCTGCGGTATGACAGAGTGAGTCACAGGAAGCCCCATTGCATCTTTACTTGCAAGTTTTCATTGCAAAGGGTCATTGGTCTGGTTCAAGGCCTCTGGTTTCTATTACACCATCGATAATGGACCCTCACTGTGACTCCTCTTAGATACCCTGTTGTTATTCTGTGTTGTGGACATTCCGCATTTTTTGGTCTGCAGATCAGGTCCCTTCACCTGCTCTATCAGATCATAGATCTGTTTGATGCTGGGGTAGATCAAGTCATAACCCTAGTTCTGGACAAGGGCAACTGAAGGGTTGGTCCACATGCCAGTTTCTCCCCTGTCTTCACCACTAGGGCGAGCTCTCTAGTATTGCCCCCACTAATTCACCTCTTAAGGCAATGAGCCAGTGGCTAGGCCAGTTTTGCTGCTTCTATACCCTCAGGGTCAGCGCTCACACACCTATACCACCAGGGACAGAATATGCTTTTTTTT
>NW_026068015.1:2016355-2022782 GCF_014885135.2 Alexandromys fortis
GTCCTTGACTTCTCAGTCAGCCTTCCTTGTCCAACACGTTCAGAGAGTCCGGTTTGATCATATGCTCCATCAGTCCCAGCCCAGCTTGCTTTGATGAGCTCCCATTAGATCAACCCCACTGTCTCAGTGGGTGGGCACACCCCTCCAGGACCTGACTTCCTCGTTCATGTTCTCCCTCCTTCTGCTCCTCATTTGGACCTTGGGAGCTCAGTCCAATGCTCCAATGTCCAACTTATAAATTTTTAAGGGTGTTTTGACAAATACAAGGTATTTTCATTGTTGGTGAATGGTTAATTCTGTAGAATATAATTTTAGGAAAAAAAGAATCTAATGGATTTCCACTGTTTTTAGTCACATTGTAAATTAAAAGAGGCTCGTGCTTTGGTGTATTAGTTTCTATTCTTTCCACTGATTCCCTTTCCTCTAGAGTAAAAATTTAACTCAGTGTTTATTTTTCTATTAAATAAAAATGACTACTCAGTTAAATTAATTTTCTTCAATGTGTGCCCATTTATGAAAAAAGCAGTTATTTTACATTTCCACAGTATCCACTTGACAAGACAAAACAAAGTCTCTCTTTTTCTAGTTATGCTTACAATTAGAATTCTTTGACAGTTTTATTTATTTCTTACTACAGATTTAAGCAATACAAACAGAAAGCAGGAAGAGGAAAAGTAAAAACTGCATGTGTTATTCTTGCAATAATGAGTTATAAGTAAATATTTATGTGTCAGGTTGTTCCTTGCTGTCAACTAGATTTGGATTTGTTTTGTTTTATTTTTCTAAATACTTGATTTGAATCATAAATTTACTCATTTGTGCTCTTTCTGATTTTCTATGTAGGAGCTTCTTTTGCAATGTTGTATCTAATATTCTCAGAGGTTTGTCTGTAGTTATTGCATTTAGTTCCAGTATTTAAAAAAAAATCTGTTTTGATTTCTTCTTTCATTCATTCATTATTCAGTAGTGAACTGTTTAGTCTTCTCCAGTATGTTTGCTTGATAAAAAATTGCTTGCTGCAACTTTGAAGTTTTGCAGCATTGTGATTGGATAGTATAAGGTTATTTTAATTTTTCTGAGTTTATTGATAATTGTTTTATGTACCCTATGCGATCTATTTTAGAGTTGCTTCCACCATGGAGCAGAATACATTCTACTTAGTGTTTGTGTAGAATATTTTTTAGTCATCTGTTAGATCTATTGGATGTAGGCTGATATTTAATTCTAAAATATCTTTATTTACTTATTTAATTTTATCAAAATGATCTGTCTTAGAGAAAGCAGGATATTGAAATCAATTTTTATTATGAGTTTGATGTTTTTCCCTGGATTTAATTTCAGTAGAACACTTTTTATGAAATTGGATACATCAGAGTTAGCTACATATATTTTGATACTGTAACAGTTTCTTAGTAAAGTGTTTGCTTGATTAAAATTAATTGCCCTTCTTTATTTCTTCTGACTTATTGTATGATAAGATTGCTCTTTTACATTCAATCACTTTAAGGTAATGTCTATTGTATTAGTTTTACATCAGCTTCAACTTCACATATACTACAACTATTTGGGTAGAGAAATTCAGGATAGCCAATGTCCTGCAGAGAAACACTGTCTCAAGAAATACACAAACAAAAATCAGTACAAAAATAAGGAAGAAAAGGAAACAAAGAAACAAAACACTACTATATCATTTTCCAATAGGCAAGAGTGTAGATTATAGTGAATTTTTTCATTTAATGATTATATATATATAAATTATATATTTACAGTTTATTGTCCATATCACCTGTAGACTGGTGTGTAAACAGAAAATGTACTTTTGTTTCCTTGCCACCAAGACCTGAATAATCACACAGAAACTATATTCCTTACAATACTGTTTGGCTAATGCCTCAGGCATATTTCTAGCTAACTCTTACATCTTAAATTAACCCATTTCAATTAAAATATGTATGGACATGTGGCCATAGTGTTACTTCATTTTCTACATACCTTGGTTCTTCAGAGGCTGGCTAGCATCTGACCTGAGTCTGCCTTCATTTTCTCTGTATCTTTGCTAGGATTTCCCACCTGGCTTTAATCTAGTGTACCATTGGCCAAAATAGTTTTATTCATTAGCCAATAAAAAAACACATATACAGAAGGACCTCCCACATCACAGGTTGTCCTGAATGGTATAAGAAAGACTCAGCAAGCCACGAGGTTCAAGCTAGTTAGCAGTATTATACCATGGATTCTGCTTTTGTTCCTGTCTTGGGTTCTGGTACTGACCACCCTAAGCAATGGAGCTTATGTCCTGAGAGACGTAAGCTTTTGACATGATGTTTTATCACAGTATTAGAATTCCGAACAAAGACAAAAATTGGTTCCAGATCATGACAGACAAGACAATGTATTTTGGGATGATAAGAGTGGCAGTATGAAGTGGAGCCAGTCTGAGTCTATGAAAAGAGCTGTTTATACTGTGAAGTACAGAGCTAGAGAAGACCTGCCTAAGCCTTTTGTTGCCTAAAGGATCAGTAGATCTCAGAACTATGAATATGCATTTTGAACTGTTAAACTTTGTTTTTTTTTTTTAATTTTATTGTGATTATTCCCTGGGTATTCTCTCTTGGAATAAGGATTTAATTAGCTTATTTTGATTTTAAAGTAACCCCTAGTTATTAGGCTCAGATAATTTATAGAAAAATTTTCAGTTTTAGATAGGTTTTATATATTTTAAAGGAAATGAACTTTTTATTAAAATTATTTTAATAAAATATTCTGATTGTGGTTTTCTTTCCCCCCACCTCTTCCTATATCCTCCTCATATCCTGGCTATAGACACATCCTTAAATATGATTTTTGTAGGCATTTTGACTCAATTGGCAAAAACTAATTTTTTTCTTTGCAAGTAGTTGCCAATTTGAGATAACTTTTAAGTTAGGGATATGAGATTATGTCTACTTCTCTCTTTCAGCACTTGAACCTCCATATGGCTTGAACCTGTAAAGGCACTGTGAGTACTGCCAATTTCCATGATTTCATGTGTTTCAGTCACTTTGTTTCTGAAAAACAGTTTCATTGGAGTCACCTATCCACTCTGGCTCTTATTAGTATACTACATCCTCTTTGTTATAGTTCCATGAGCCCTGAAAGAGTAAGGGTATTAAGACATTCCATTTTGGACCGAGTGTCCCAAAGGCTCACACTTTGCACAATTTCAACAGTGTGTTTCTGCAATAGTTTTTTATCTACTGCAAGAATAAGTGTATAGTGTATTTCCTTGATGTTTTGTATTGATGTGGATAGATCTAGTTCACTGGGGACAGTGCCATGGGGAACTC
The DNA here is from genome assembly GCF_014885135.2 of Alexandromys fortis. NCBI lineage: Eukaryota > Metazoa > Chordata > Mammalia > Rodentia > Cricetidae > Alexandromys > Alexandromys fortis. The sequence continues at coordinate 2,019,682 of NW_026068015.1, forward strand.
AGGCAGCAGTATGTGGGCTGATGTGTAACACAAAGAAAGGCAACATGTGGGTCACGAGCAGGGGAGTGCTGAACAGAAGCCTACTGCCTCTGAGGGCCATCTAGATCTGCGGGTAGGAGAATCAGTGCCCAATGTGCCATGCAGCTGGCAGACCAATCACAAAAACTGTGATTAGTCCTCATGTTTGGGAGCCAGATGATGTTAGAAGTTACAAAATAATCCCACACTAGCTCAGAATTACCTATAATAAATGGTTATTTATTTAGGGGAAACATACAGATCACTGTTCTAGATCACCAAAGAATGAATAAGGAAAATGTGGTACATTTACACAATGGAGTACTACACAGCAGAAAAAAAATAGCGACATCTTGAATTTTGCAGGCAAATGGATGGAGCTAGAAAACATCATTTTGAGTGAGGTAACCCAGATACAGAAAGACAATTATCACATGTACTCACTCATAAGTGGTTTTTAAACAAAAAGCAAAGAAAAATATCCCACAAATCAAAATACCAGAGAACCTAAGTAACAATGAAGACCCTAAGAGAGACGTGCATAGATCTAATCTAAATGGGAAGTAGAAAAAGACAAGATCTCCTGAGTAAATTGGGAGTATGGAGACCTTGGGAGAGGGTTGAAGGGGAGGGAAGAGGTAGGGAGTAGGGAAGCAAGCAGAGAAAAATGTAGAGCTCAATAAAAATAATAAAAAAGAGAAAAAAATATTTGAAAAACTACAAAAAATGACAGATAACATTTAAGAGTACAATAATTATTTTTGCTTATACTATGAAAGATATTGTGAAAGACTTACATGATTTTCCTTCCTTTTATTTGATTCCAGGAATTATCTTTGTTTTCAATATTATCTCATTAAAAATGTTTCAATACTACAGAGAGGGATAGCATCAATTTGACAAAATTGACAGAGAACATCTTGAAAGAAATGGCAGAAAAGTTGTAAGAGCCAAAGGATGAGAAAGTTGATGTAAGATCATGTCTCCCAGAAACGAACAGAAAGATAGAATAATGGTACTACATCATTATGGCTACCTAAACAATACTTCAACAATGAGAACACCAACAGGTACACTAAAGTGGAAAGAGGAAATTCCTGAGGCCTCATCCCTAGACAAAGAACTACTGCAAATACTAGCTGCTGAGAGAGAGATAATTAGTCATCTCCAGGGCTGTGCCCATAGTTGATTGTCTAGTGTAAAGGCTAGCCTTGAAATCCTGTATATACAAACACCAAATGGATTCACCAAGTTGTATTCATATATTTATGCATTTATACACATATATAACAATAACAATTAAAAAGAAAAGTGCCATGGATTGATTTGAGAGGAAATTTGGTGGGTTAAATGCAGGAATTTTAAAGGGAAACAGAGAGAGAGGAAGGCAGTTATATTTATATTTTAATTTTAAGAATAAATAGTATTTTGAAAATCTGATAAACATTAAAAGCTCTGATCCACAGATTAAAAACAGCACACATGAAACCTGACTTTCTTTGTATGTATTATCTACTTAAATAAGGTGATTTCTAGATTCATCCATTTCTCTAGTTTCAGTTTTATTTGTGGCTGAAAAAAGGTTCTACTGTATTGTGTATATATACCATATTTTCACTACCCATATATCTTATTTTAGACTTATATACTAATACTACTTCATTGCTTATTTAAATAGAGAAACATGAACCTGGAATTCACATATATATCTATGTAGTATGTAAAGCATTCTTGGTAAATTCTCTGTTGCCAAGCTACATAATAGTTCTATTTTTAAGTTGATAAGTGATCTATATACTTATTTTTGTAAAGGTTTAACTACTTTACATTACCACAAGCAATAAATAATACGTTTCTTTTTCTCTTAAAAAAGTTACTAGTAGTAATATATTTATAATTATATTATATTAATTTCTGAACTTCTTTTTAAGGAAATTGTGAATTTAGTCTTCAGTATAACACTGAAAAGTTCATTACTTTTTTCTTAAAAATATATTTTAAGAAAACAAATTGAGAGATTTACATTAAAATATCTTAGTAAATCTAATGATAAATTTTATAATTTTATATCAGCTCTCAAACATAGTAAGGTTATTGTAGTTTCAAATACAGATTATTATAACAAATCACACACACATTCAATATTTTGCATTTTTTAAAAAATAATCTTTTCCACTAAAGAAAACACATTGGTTTTTGAATACCAAGTAACCAGCCCTGAAAATACACATGCAAGCATCATGGTACAGACTGAGTAAAATGTATGTAACAGTATAGTGATATCTGTTATATATTTAAGAGACTGAACAGAATTCATCATCAGAGGGATCTCACTGGTTCTTCTTGTCATTTTCCAATGTGAATTTTCAGTAATAATCAAAGAAAGATGTTTTATATATTTTTATCTGTTCATAACAAGATTTGTGAAAAGCAAATTAACATAGGATATCACATATTCTGAAATTAGAAGTGTTAGGAATTTATCCTAATGCGAGCTCCCTGTAGATGCAAAATTCCCAATCAAGCCAAATCAAAACAAGCCAAATTAAAAGATATCCAGGTTTAATGGAAGTTCTGTTCCATTAAATTTGTGGGAATCTGGGAAGCCCCACAAATGTGACCCCAGAAGGAAGGAAAAGGAACCACGTGTTCTTCTTTTGGGAGATCACTTAAATACCCTAGGAAGTAGTCCTGAACCCACCACCAGGGAGGGGTCAAGACCTGGCCTTCTGGGATTTGGAGTCCAGACAAGGCCTGGGGGCTGGGATAGATGCAAGGGGCTGGGGCCTATGCTCCCAACTTGACATAGGACAAAACATTAGGAAATATTCTAAAACCGAGCTAGGGCAGGCCCTTTCCACCTGGCAGGCCATGTGTTGGAAGGCCCCTAGTCTACAATCTTGAGCTCTCCATGCCACACTTAAAACCAGCTTCTGGGCTCTAATGGCTGTGTCTTTGCGATTCCCTTTTCTTGTCTATGCTATAGAGATTTTGTGGGACCCATTCATATTTATTTTTGTCATTTTCAGATTCCTGCTGAAGTCGTGAGCTCACACCAGGAATTTGATTCCCAGCAGTAGTCG
>NW_026068015.1:2033643-2035703 GCF_014885135.2 Alexandromys fortis
GTAGCTCCACTCCTGGACCCCCTCTGTGCACTGGGCTAGCCCCACCCATGCTCCCTTTTCTTTTCCAAATCTCTCTCAGTTAGAAAAGCTGCTAGGTTCCTTTTCTACTAATCACTCTGCTTACCCATTTTATCTTAGTCAGTACCAGATATTAGTAAAGAGTTAAGAAAGGTTGAGGAGGGTCCCCAAACTCTTATAAGAAAATTGGTGAAAATAGCCTTTAAAGTTTTTAATGCCCAAGAGAAATCAGCTGAGTCTTCCCTAAAGACAAAGCTACAACAATCTATAGGCCCAGGCTTTAGCAGCTGCCCTAAGGTCACAGAAAGGGGGACAAGAGAAGCCAACCACAGGGCTCTATCAAGTGTGGCCTAAATGGTCACATGGCATGATATTTCACTACACCTGCTCCGAGGTTGCGCCCTATCTGCCAGCAACCTGGACACTGACAATCACAATGCCCCCATGCAGGCTTGACCTCTATGCCACGCCACAGATGTCCAGCCTCATCACCATCGGGAAATGAAACTGCCAGCCTTCAAATTTCTCAGTCTTGCCAAGGATTGATGCTGCCTAGACTTGGTATATCCCATAACCCTCTTCGAGCCTAGGGCCAAGCTACAAATGGTGTACAAAAATCCATTACTTTTATTCTCACTTGGGTCTTAAGTCCCTCACCAATTTCTGCTATGGGGGTAGACGGTACCAGTTCCTCCCCACTTAAAACTTTGCCACTGCCCTACCATCTTGCTGGACAATTTTTTCTCTCATTCATTCTTAACAATTCTGGCTTGCCCAGCACCTTTATTGGGTGGAGATATCCTTAGCTGCTTCCCCAAATCTTTTTTCAGCTTATTGGGGCCCCTTTTAACCACACCCATCTCCAAGATTCTATTTTATGTGTTCACTCCTCCTGCCAGATGTGTACCCAGGCCAACCCACAATGGGTTCTCTACATACGTCTGCTTCGTGAACACTAACTGGGCAAAGATTGGCAGGTTAATTTTACCCATGTGCCTACTCATAAAAAAACTCCGTTATCTCTTAACACTTGTGGACACTTTTACAGGATGGATAGAGATGTTTCTGGTCTCCAAGGAAACAGCAGATGTGGTGGCTCAGGTACTTCTAGACCACATCATTCCTCGGTTTGGTGTCCCACAAACCATTCAGACAGACAATTGGCCAGCCTTCATTTCCAGGGTCATGGAGCTTGTGTCAGAGGTTCTCAACATCTCCTGACAATTCCACACCCCCTACCATCCACAATCCTCTGGAAATTTCGAGAGGGCCAATGGACTCATCAAGCAACAGCTAACCAAGTTCTCCATTAAACTCAGGTTATCTTGGCCCTCTCTTCTCCCCATTTCCCTGACTTGTCTCAAGGCCACCCCATGTTCCCCTACAGGCTTGAGCCTTTTTGTGCTGCTTTATGGCAGGCCCTTTCTCCTTAACTGTCACCTCCCAGTTCAAACTCCTCCACTGGCAGGATACCTACCCTACCTCTCACTTCTAAGGTCCCTTCTCTGTTCACACACACACAGTTGTCTTCCTGCCACCATACTAGTGGACCCTAATGCCCATAAACCTGCCCCGCTCTCCCCAGGGGACAAAGTACTCCTCAAACAGTTAACTCCTAGGTCTCTCACACCTTTACGGACAGGACCTCACACAGTAATCCTCACCATTCCCTTGGCTGCCAAGTTCTTGGGATACCCATGCTGGTACCATCTCTCCAGGCTGAAGCGGACACCTACTCAAGACAGTTGGTCTGTCCAGCACACAGGACCTTCCTCTCTCCAGTTTTCTAGGATGCCACAATGAAGGGCCTACCTGCATCTCATTCTGGCGCACTCATCTTTAAAGATAACAGTTTTTTTTTTCCCTAGACACCTCCCTTCTCATCTCCCCCAAGGAACAGATGCTGGTGTCTCCAGAAAGACAGCTGATGGGTTCCCTTCCCAGCCACACCTCTTGCTGAACATGGACACCTAGCTCTTCCATTCCATATGCCACCCCGTGCATGCAGAAAGTAGCCAGATTTGAGTCTATGCCCTTTTTTT
>NW_026068015.1:2040876-2062740 GCF_014885135.2 Alexandromys fortis
AGAGGGTTGTGGATGCAAGCTGGGTGGGATAGGAAGAGAGAGGAGGTATCGGGCAGAGTAGCCCCTGAGGATGACCAGGAAGTGTAGGAGGGGTGTCTGAGTTCCCTGTCCCGGGCTGCTGCCGGGGTCAGAAACTCACTCACCCCAGTGATGTCTCTCCTGGTGCCTGGACCGGAACTCCTTGCTGCTAGGTGTCTCGTAAACAAAGGCTTGCCTTTGCCTCTTAATTTCCACTATTGTCACATTCCTGAGTTGGTTATTTTGTGGAAGAGCATAGTAAAGTGTTGAAGTTTGTTTTTTTCTTCTCAATTTTCAATAAAATACAAGATAACCAAATGAAACATATTATTTTAAATAGAACATATAGTAGACATGATTTTTCAGTTAGAAAATTTAGCTTTATCTAGTGTTTTTAAACTATTTTGGGTTTACAATAGCCAGTGATTTTCCTAATCTTTAAATAAATTTTATTTTATTGTCTTTTGCTGGTATCAAGAAAATGTTTATTGAAATGCATTTTCTAAAGAAAAAATTATGGCATTTTCTTGAGTTACACATTTACTAACATATATTAAAAACATTATTGCATAACAATTTTGTCTTAGGGTTTCTATTGCTGTGATTGCATTATGACCAAAAGCAAATTGCAGAGAAAAGGTTATATTTGGCTTACATGTCTAAATAAGAATCCAACACTAAAGAAAGTCATGACAGAAACTCAAAAAGGGAAGAAATCTAGAGGGAATAGTTGATACATGGGCCTTGGAGGGGTTCTTCTTACCAGCTTTGTACTTATGAATTGCTCATCCATCTTATAGAACCTATGACTACCACTCCAGTGATGGTGTCACACACAATTTGCTGACCTATCCCCCATCAATCATGAATTAATATAATGCCCTACATCTGGACTGTATGGAAGCATTTTCTCAATGGAGGTCCCTTACTTTTAGATGACGCTAACTTGTTTCAAGCTGACATAAAAGTGGCAAGGATAAGGTAGGTGTTCTAAAAATAAATGGCAATTGAATTGAATTTCATGTTTTATACAAAGCATAAATTGTAGTTTTTGTTCAAACCTATGACATTACTATATTCCCTGTGATTCTGATATTTGGTTTAAAGAAAGCTATAAATACACACTGAAAAAAAGATAGCAGCTTTGACACATGCCATTGGTCAAACTGGATGGCTGCATAGAAGGATGCAAATAGATCCATAATTATGTATCACCCTGCACCTAACTCAATGCCAAATGCATCAAGGAGCTCATCATAATACCAGATACACTTCACCTGATAGAAGTTTAGGTAGGAAAGGACTTTGAATTCATTGATACAGAAAAAGACTCTCTGAACACAACATCATCAGTACAGGATTAAGATAAAAAAAAATGGGACCATCAAACTCTTTTCCTTAGAACTCAGGGAACCCTGAAGAAGAGAAAGAAGAATATAAAATCTCAAGTGACTGAAAAGCTCTAAGGAAACAAGGCCCTCTAAAAACAGCAGGAACAAAGCACTTATGAATTAAAAGAGGAAGCATGCACAGGGCATTTGAGGGTATATGCCAGATGGGGTCCTAGAGTTGAAAAAAGAAAGAAACACATGTACCTGTCCCTAACCCAGAGGCTGTCTCCAGTTAAATATAGCTTTCTCCAAGACTTTCTCACAGTGGAATGAATTCACTCTTAAAGGTAGGCAGCTTACTGAACTGTAGATGGCCAAGAGAATATGAACTTACTGGCATTTTGGAGGTTTCTTGTCTCACAATATCATGTATGAGTTTTCTATTTTTTTTAATTTAAATTATTCCACAGATTTTGTGTATATCTGGTGGTTTCTGGTTTTTTTTTTTTTTTTTTTTTTTTTTTTTTTTTTTTTTTTTTTTTTTTTTTTTTTTTTTTTTTTNTTTTTTTTTTATGGGATTACTGAGTGTGCTAATGAGCGATTCTTGGGATCTATTTGTTTCTGCTTATTTTGTCCTATCCCAATTTGTTTGGTTTTGTTTTAGCTTATTATATTTTTACTTAGATACTTGTTTATTTCTTGTCAAGAGGCAGAAAGGGAATAGATCTGGATGCAAGGGAAAGAAGAAGGGAACTGGGAATAGTACATGGGAAAGAAACCATAATCAGAATGCACTGAATGTGGAAAATCAATTCTTAATAAAATAAACAAAAATGGTCCTGTTACATTTAAGTTTTGTTCATAGTAAATTACAAATGACAAATGTTTCTTTAAAGTGAAAATGTGTCATGATCCAATGAGAATTTCTAGGCTAGAAGGTCATAAGATTTTTAGTAAAGTAGAACATGGTATTACTGCCTAATATTGAACAAAAAATACCATACTTAGAAAATACTTTGTACAGTTACTTTAAAGTAAATGTAAACATGATGAAAATAGACAAATGTATATTACCATCACTAACAAAATAGTTGCAGAATTGAACTCTCACCTTTCTCTGAATGTTCCAGTTACAGCATTTTTACTTTTCTACTCAATATCTTATATTAGATTTTAATTTAAATCTCATCCATGTGCTTCTAACCTCAAAATCACTTCATGTTTCATTATCACCCACAAAATTTGTGATTGAACACTGCACAAATAGTTGAAAGAAAATATCACAAAAACAATCCCATAATTTTTTTATGTAAGCTTACTGTTTGTGTTTGGCTTCATGCTCCACTGGAAGACAGGTTGGAAACACCTGACTATCTTTTGACTTGTTTTGTACAAGGAACTCTGGAGAAACAACAATGTGTCATTTGCTATATTAGGCTTTGAAAGACTAAGAAACTCCCCCTTTGCAATGAGTATAAATTCCTGGGTACACAAAGATGGTGGACAATTGTATGGGCAGAGCATATTCATCTATCCAAGATGGTTCTAAAGTGGGGAGCCCTAACATTGCTGCCAGATTCCAACAAACACAGGAAGATGCTCAGTCAAAGATAAGTATGCCCATAGATTTCCCATCCTAATTTTATTCTGCAAGTCAAACTAATAATAAAAATATTTCTTACTATATGTCAATAACACAGCAGTATTTTATGCACTAAAATGTAAGTGATAAACTATATTTCAGTGAAAATACTACAATGTGGCTGCTGGAAAGATAGTTCAGTGGTTAGAAACCCACAGGACTCTGGTTCAATTCCGAGCACCCTACATAGCAGCTAACAACCACCTGTAACTCCAGTTCCAGGAAATCTAGACTGTGCAGGCATTGCTTGCACAGGCTGCACAGTCATGCATGCAGGCAAACTATGCATCTACATAAAATAAAAACAATTAACTAACTACAATGGAAATTTCTGTGTCAGCTGGAATTGATCACAAATCTGTACTTCCAAGTTATATAGATTTCAGAAGCTTCTCCCCATCTGAAACTCATTTTCTGCACAGTCTAAAGACCCAATGTATTGATATAAGTATGATAAAGTTTTTAAGCACTGTTTGTTTTGCAGTTTATGTATGCATTTATTTGTCTATCCTACTGACACCTCCTGATAAAAACCCAGTTTTCATATGCATATGAGCATTACTCATGGCTTTGGCATAGTTTCATGTTATTGTACATGTGTATCTACCAAAGCACCTTGTGCACTTTATAATTGGGAAGTCTGTAATAAGACAGTTTCATCACAATTTTAAAATGTACTTTAGAATTAAATAAGCTGTACTCATATTATTAGTTTTTATTAATTAAAATATCAAATTGCTTGCCAGGTAGAGGTGGCACACATTTAATCTTAGCACTTGGGGAGCAGAGAGAAGTGGATCTTTGATTTGAGGCCAGACTGGTCTTTAGAGCAAGTTCCACGACAGCCAGAGCTACACAGAGAAACAGTGACTTGATAAACCAACCACCCACCCAATCAGCCAAACAAACAAACAAAACAAAAAACAAAAACAACAACAAAGACAAACAACATTTGTGATAGATTTTGTTTGAAGTATAATTTGAAAATTTATTGCCAATGTGAATTAATCTTGGTAAATTGACTTCTTTATAGGATTGAATATTCTATCCAGAAAATTTGTTTTCATTTAACTGAATAATTTTTTTTCATTTCTTTTACTGAAATGTTAAATTACACTACTAAAAATGATACATATCTGGTTTTAGGAATGATTTTGAGAGCCAACATATATCATTCTACTGAATGCTAAGCAATATTTTCATATTTACTCAGTAATTATTATTAATGTGTAAGTGTAGAGTCTAAGGTTCTTCAGAGTCTAAAGAAGGTCTATGAAATGGAGATTTATGATGAATCATAAATGGAAAGAGTTAGGGAAGCTAGGAAACCTGACATATGCAGCAAACAGGAACATTAATTGTGTAATTGAAAAGCCTGTGACCCTATGATTTCATGGTGTATGGGCCAGTCTGCAAGGCTGGGGTGCACACAGCAGCAGGGATAAGAAGAAACTAATGTCTTAGCTTAAAAATTTGGGTGGACATTGTGTACCCCATCTTCTGTTCTGCCTTCTGTTTTATATAATGTTCTATTTAGTGCATCTCCCAAGATGCCTGCTCACATCTAAGAGAGTAAGGTGTTTATGCAAGTCCACCAATTTAAATCTCAAAGTTTTCTTGCAACAGTTTTCTTTAACGATATTTTGTTCATGTTTTAATAAATAAAGCTTGCCTGGAGATCAGAGGATAAAACTAAGCCACTAGAGGTGAGTCAGTGGTGTCACACACCTTTAATCCCAGGACTAGGGATCCACATACACTTAATCCCAGCATTAAAGAGGAAAATAATATGGGAGGAGACAGAGGCTAAGGGCTCAGTCTGCAGTCATCCAGCCTTGGTAGAAGTAAGACTTCTCTGGTGACTTGGCTTTTTGCTTATCTGATCTTCAACTAGAAACACAATATCTGTCTCTGACTTTTATTATTGCTGCTATAATTTTTACAAACATACATGAAATACTATTTAATCAGATGGATAATCTGTGTCCCAGCAAAGTGACACATAAAATTATTTATCATAGAAAAATCACAATCAAAATTTTGACAGACAGTCTTAATTTTGTACTCACTAAACCATGAAACCTAGGTTTTATTTTTAAAGTTTCTTCTGTCCCTTCTACTACTATAAGCTCTTGAATATCCTGTAAAGGCCTAAATATTAAAATCTTTGTCCTTATCCCACAATGCTAATGGTTGGAATCTGTAACAAGTAAAGACTTAAGGAGTAAAATTAAATCATTGAAGACTTGGCAGTACAGAGCAGTGGTTCTCAAACTGTGTGTCTCAGATATTTTGACAAACCTCTGTCTCCAAATACATTTACATTTGGATTTATAACAGTAGCAGAACTATAGTTATGAAGTAGCAATGAAAAAAATTTTATATTTGGTTTGTCACTACAAACCGAGAAACTGTATTAAAGGGTCACAGCATTAGGAAGACTGAGAACCTCTGGTTTAGAAGATATGTGCTGCTCATACTTCTGCTTTTTGGGAGCCACCGAGTAACTGGAAAACCAAAATTAGTTGCATTTAAGATAGACTTCCTAGTATTATTTTAACAGGAAACGGTTTCTTAATAAGTCTTTCTTTTTGTCTCTTGTAAATTTGGTGTTAATCCCTGACAAAATCATATTGTATTTAATTCATTTTCATGACCAGGTTTTTCAGTCTTGTTAAATTTTCATGGTGGTTAGACATTTCCTATTTCTCCTGGAATAAAACTTCCTAAAAACTGTCATTTTTCCTTTTTGCTAATAAATTTATTGAAAATTATTGCCATTTAATATTAAAGTGCAGGTGACCCATCTTATACAATCCTAATACCATATTTTTTTTCTTTTTATTTTTGTACTTCATTAGTTATTATTAATGTGTTCTTTGTTTATCCAAATTACTAGTTTGTCCAAGTATCAGTTATCTTTCCAAAGCAATTGTTTTTTTTTATATTTACTCTTAAACCATTCTTTTGACATTCAATTATTGTTATTCATGTAAATAACTACATTGGAGAGCTCTTTAAGTGAAAACAAAAGGATAAAGTGATTTTTAATACTTACTGTAAGAAACTCTAATTGTTGGCAGCATCGGGCAGCAGTTCTATGATTCTTTATATATTACCATATCAAACATCTTCACTTTGCCTTTCTAAGTGCAAACCTCAGAACTTTTCATGTCACTGAATCCACAGGTCTGAATCTCTCATGTTTTATCTCTCATATGACACTTTCTGGGGGGAATGGGGTACCAAATCACCAATTAAATGATTTCACAGTGCTCAACATAGGAACTATACCATTGATAGATCTGAAATTTCAAAGGGTGAGTGCTCTTCAGTATCACTCTGTATCTTCTTGTTTCTTTAATCTTGACAGTGCTGAGATAGATTTGGTCTGACTACAGCATCTTGATACATCATGGACTTACCACAGCATATTTTCCCCACACATTTTCCTGGCCAAAATGATGAAAACTAGAGTTGTGCATGGGACTTAATGACTACAGCCAAGTTCTATCAACACTAGAAATACATCTTAAAGCTTTGATACTAGGCTAATAGAGACCAGGATCACAGGAATATGGATTAAACTATTTTTTGTCTGAACTGCTGCATATGCCTCATCCCTTGTTGTATTTTGGAAAAACCATTCATCTCACTTCTTCACTTTACAATGCCTGTGTCCCTGATAAATAAATTCTGTACAGTTATAGATATGTTTGTTTCTGTTTTGTCTCTAGGCATTTTCCACTTGTCGTGGTTAGCGCTGAAGAGAATTAACCAAGAATATACGACATTTATAGAATATGTTTTATTCACCATCTTTTGACACAATGCTTAAAAACATTAAGATGATTTTAAATCAATCAAAGCAGTTTAATTGTTTTATTTTATAATCTTAAATGATGCCTGAAAAAGATATAGTAAAAATCTATATAACTAGATACTTACACTGGATCTGATTAAGTAATTGAAATTATTTTGCTGGTATGTGCTTCTTATACTTGTATGTATATTTCCTTTACATTCTCATTGGATTAATGCAAAATTTTTTGAATGACGTTTTCTACATATTCTTATTTCTATTGTTGAGTTAAATATTTTGATCTATTCTATATTTATGGGTAATGTGAATGAAAAGAACTCATTTCACATAGTATTGGAATTGATAACTATAATGGAAATAGTGATTTATATATAGGGTATTGAAATATATAAATAGTGCATCTGAAAAATATTTTATTATTTTCCAATAACAGTATATAAAATATAATGTGAATTGACTTTTCTCAGATGAATTGAACATAAATCTCATTTTATTATCAGAGTAGAAGTTATACAGATAATTATGTATAGTTATTTCTTCTATATCTACCCACACCTTCACTACCTATTCTATAAAAGGTACATTAAGCAGTACTTGATGAAAACAATGAGCAGGATGTCACTGATATACTACAGTGTACTTTTATTATTTTTGAGTTGAGTTGTACTTATACAAGTGTATGCCAATGTGTTGCACCACAGAGACCTCTAACATCTCATGGTTATAACATTTCATGATTTTATTATTTCCTCTTGTGTATTAATTAATCTTAGCTGTTTTGTTAGCATGACTGCTAATTATAAAATTGCACTGCTAATATTACCATTAAGAGGTCACTCCAAATAACTGACCTAAAAATAAATGAAAAGTGACTGAAGACAATGAAGGTGGAAAAGTTATGATTATTACTGGTGAATGAGGTATGACACATCCTGCAAAAGCTACCATTCTGAAAAAGAAGAACCAAACTTCAAATTCACTGAAAATGAGGAGGCAAACACTTCTAGAAATACTTTTTTTTTAAAAAATGTGATATAAGTTCCATTGAGTAGGACTGAAATCAAAATAAGGATCTCTCTCACTATGGTGACACTCATGGCTCAGGCAAAATGGTTACATATTTGTGACTTTACTCTTCCTCCTGTGTGAAATAAAACTAGAGAAGATCTTAATTATTACATAATGTAAAATGCTGTGAGTTCGAAGTGCTTATGTGACAGAGATTGAAGAAACTTCAATCAGTATGTATGAAGAACAAAAGCACTTTCAAGATCAACTCTAAATGTAGACGAATCCAATGTCTTGTGGACACTGATGTCTTAAAATGTTTTCCTTCATAAAGAGACCAAGTGAATGGCAAATCTCAAGGTGTTCAGGACAAGATAATTGTTTTATTTGTGATCAGTGCTTTACACTACAAATAGAAGACCTAGTACAGTGAGAAATAAAAAATTTCAAATATAACAGAAAACATAAACTGGTAGTGCCATGTAGGAACAATAAAAAGACATGTGTGGCTTAGCTCTTTTTCCCAGTCACTCTCCTAAATTATTAGGTTAGTGAATCTTGGCAATACTATTTGGTAAATGATATCTTTCAAGGTGTGCCTTAGAATTGCTGCAGTTCCTTAACTTCTGCTTTATCCAGTTGTTACCATCTCAGTATCAAAGTGCTCTTTTTCACACAAATATATCTTTGATCAATGGATCAAAAATTGGCAGCACCTCTGAATGCCTGCTACTTACTCAGGCTACTGTTGCAGCAAAGAAAGATATGAAAAGACTAGTGTAACTCAAAAGAGATACAATATGATGGACCTCTCCAAGACACTTGATAAGTAATATCAAAATGAATCAATTTGTGATATTTAAGAAAAGACACTCCAGAGGTTCATCTATATCTTCAAAGAATTCTTCAAAGATGAGAAAGTCTCACCCAAATTTTAGTTCAAAAAGGAACAATTTGAAGTTGTTTGTAAATAAGACTGAATGGGAAAGGTCCTGGATGCCCCACGGGATTGACTGATAAAGTGTTGTTAGAGATGGAAAAGTGTAGGTTAAGCCCAGCCCAATGGGGGGGGGGGACGTGTTCGCCTCGGGTTAATGTTTATGTATAAATCTGGCGGGTGTGAGCCCCGCCTGTCCCTTTTTGTATTTCCTGCCCATCACTGGATCCCTGGTGTTGTAAGCTATCCCTTCATTAAAATTCGCTGTTTCATATTAAGCTAGCCTGGTTATTATGTCACATACACTTGGCGCCCAATGTGGAGCTTTTATTTGCTCCTGCCACTAAATGGACCAGGGGTGCAAGCTCAATCTTTCCCAGCCTTTGTGAGCAAGTCAGCTACCAGAGCTCTGGAAGCGCAGCTAGCTTTCACAGTGTGCTCCTGGTTCATTTTCCCTTTCCCCACTCCCTTCCAGCTGCACGTTCATCTGCGACTCAGCCCAGGCCACGGTACAGTCTCAGCTGGGCAGATTGGCAACCCCACTGGGCCTGCCTGCCATACTAAACAGAGTGCAGCAGATAGCTGACTAGACCTGATGGGAGTCTGTGCGGCCCTGCCCTGCCCGCCAGACTTGCTCAGATCTAGTAACAGTGGTGCAAATGCCTCTGTATCCCCCCCCTCCCCCGCAAGCACCTAGCAGTAAACAGCTTGATCAGTACACAATGCCACTCCACGCACGTGACTGCTCTACGTTCCCTCCCTGCGGGTAGCTGAGTACAGCATTGGCTCTGCCCCCGTTTCCTGGCCCTCCCCCCTGCTGCTTACAGTTAACTTTCAGTTTTGGGTTTTGAGTAGACTTTTCAGACCAGCTCTGACTCCTGCCACGTGGACTCAAGTGCACTTCTCCACCACAACCATCTGCTGGCAGGAAACAGTCATTACAGGTAAAAATGTTCTTTTATATATAAACATATACAAATTTGATTAAAAATGTCTGAAAATGTTACCATTCAAGACTTTAACAGCCTTTTTGATTGTACCATGTGGGAGATTTTACAAGAGGTGTCTGTCACCCCACATCTATGGACCTTTCTGGGATTCATAGTTTTCCTTGTTACTATATGGTTTGATAATAGAAATATGATAAAGTCTTTACGAGACCAATCCAGGATTCTTAAGGCAGAGGTTAAACGCTTAAAAACAATTAAAAGTGACAACAATCTTCTCAAGAATCAATTTGAAGTTCTCCAGGAAGAAAACAGATCTTTGTTTAACATGACTCGATCAACTGAGCAAAATTTAGAAAAGGTACAGGCTGATGTTAAGGAGAAATTCATTACTATGGAAGAGGGAACAGATGATTTGGATCGTAAGCTTCAGTCCCTTTCTGTAGGAACTGAAACATTAACTGAGAGAATCAAAACTGCTGAATATGACAATTAGATTTTGTCTAAAGCTTATGACAGATTGGCGGAAAGATTGTCAATACAAGAAGGCATAGTTTATGTCGTAAAAATTACGTCCAAAGACGAGATGTTATCTCTAATGGATAAACTTCATACTTTAGAATCCTCAATAAAGGCTTTGGAACATAATTCTGAACAGGAGATTCAGACATTGCAGAAGGCAATGGTAAATAGAATTAAAAAGATTGAGGAATTTCTAAATTCTGATAAAGAGGAGCAAAGGGTAGAAAGGCAAATTTTAAATCCATCTGTGGATAAATCTCCCTGGGACAATTCCTACAAAGCTCTACCTACAGCTCTACCCGCCTCTCCAGTAATAACAACAGAGAAAGTGATTGCTTCCAGAAACCCTAGGGTCATCAAGGAAAATACATGGGAACCTATCCATATGAATGATCTCAAAAAAATTAAACAGGCTGTTATGACTTTTGGGATGCATGCCTCCTTTGTTAAAGAGATGCTAAAATCATGGGCTGCAACAAACAGGGCCATGCCCTTTGACTGGCTTCAGCTAGCCTCTGTGGTACTTGAGAGTGGACCGCAATTGAACTGGAAATGCTTATTCAAGCAAGAGACTAGACTCTTAGAACAGCAGAAAAGAGCAAAGGGAATTGAGATTTCCCTAGATAAAATTCTAGGTAAAGGGCTCTTTTCTGACCCTCAGAAACAAGCTAATTATGATAAACACACACTCTCCATATGTACTACAGCAGCCTTAAGGGCTTGGGACAGGGTGCAAAACCCGGGACAGAAAATGTATTTTAAAAAAAGGGGGGGATTAATTGGTTTGATGGGATGATTGGTATTTGTGAATTACTGTTTTTAGAAAATTGTATTGGTACTGTTTCTTGTATATTGATATATTAAATATAAAATGTGTTGTTCCTACCTCTATTTTTGTATAAGAGTGTGCTTATAACTTTGTCTATATTGTATTGATACATCTACCATATTACAATGTACATTTCTACCTCTGATATTATTTATAATAACATTGTTTACATTTGATATGTAATGACATTGTTTACAGTTAAAGATCATTGTCTTCATATATTACACAGTTGTTTATTCTCTTAGTCTTCAAGTTAGATAGGTATTGAGAATTATATGTTTGTCATATTTATTTTTAGGTTAATCAGGTTTTTTAGATACATAGAGATTATATTTATTATAGATAGTATAATCTTCAGCCTCTTCAAAGAGCTGTAAAAAATGGCCTTTAATCTAATGTAGAATTCTGTGCCAACGAGACACAATTACTCCTGGCAACGCCACTCTACTCCCGGGAGAACATTGAACACCAAAGATACTCCACTGGGAGCTTGTCTTCTTGGCAGATCTGGCCTTTGGGTTAAGAAAAGCCCATACCTCAACTACTGACAAAGATACAAAATATCCTTAAGTGTATAAAACAGGATTGTCTTATCTTGCCAAGACAGGGTAGGATAGTTCTAAGTCCATGACCACTCCTTTATGTCACATTTGGGAACGGGTGCCTCATCAGGATACCACACAAGAGAGCATGGTTATCACCTTTGGAAACTTAGCTCTATGGCAGTGTTCAAATGATGGGCAAGGAGATATCCCACATGCTTCCTCTGATCTCACATATGTCAGGAACACACAGACTTTTGAAAAATGATTTGAAAAGCATCAATCTAGAAGACTCAGAATGATACAGAAAAGTGTCACCACCTCACGTGATCAACACAAGCCTAATATTTCACTACTACTTCTTTAACAACATTTAAAACATGGCTTTTTTGTAAAAGAAGTTGTAGTATGTAAAAGATTAATATGCAAGTTTGATCATCCTGAATTTGGCACATGGGGTCAAGGAGGTAAGCTTTATACATGCATTCAAGCACAATTTTCACAAAGAAAAGATACTGTATCTTACTCTGGAAGGAAGGACAGAAGATATAGTGCTTTGTTTTGCCACAATCACGTGTGCATATAGAATCCTTACTGAACTAGGTCAGTGCCAAAACATAAATACAACCAAAAATGAAGCAAAACCAAGACAAGCATAATGGAAAACTTCTTTCCAGTGTCAAGAAGATTATCCATTGACAGTTCTTTCTCAGGGTTTCTGATCTCATTTCTCTCTGTACTATTATAATTTATTATATAAGTGCTTAATAACTAAAGCAACAGAATTATCTATACCACACTTATAAGTGGTTCCATTTCAAATCTTCAGCAGAGCATTAATTTAATTTTATACTACCTTTCTCTTGTTTATACTCAGCCTCTTTTGATAGTAGGAATAGCTTGAAATTTTATCATTTATCTGAACTAGCTTTTGTCATCCTTATATGCTCAAATACTCTCATGTTAAAAGCAGTATTATAAAATCTTGATCAATGTTACACATGCAAATTATCTTATATAAAAATTAAATAAGTGGTACTATTTAAAACATAGAAAAATTCAGTGTTTCAAAATGAGCCCTTTTCCTATGCAATATTCTGAAACTTTTTCCTGGAGTATTTAAATGGACTATGAGCATTTTTACGTGCATATTACCTGTGCTGACAACTGTCCATACTCTAAGAAAACATTCCATCTTTATTTATCATAGAAATGTAAGTTTGTGTCAAAATTCTATTCTTTAGAATAATGCAATTTCCTTTTGATTCTCACAACTGTTTCATCCAGAGTTTAAAATAAAATTTTATTAGATAAGCTTCAGTTTAAAAAATATGGATGATCATAATATTATTATGATGGCTGTTTGAGTCATCTCTTAGGAAATGTTTAGAAATAAATACCAAATCTCTTTTGCAATTAGAGTTTTCATGGCAGAAAAACATAAAGATGATTTGTGATTTATTTTGACACAGCTTCATCATTTCTAGCTGAAATTTAAAGTGAAAAAAAAATGCCAGTCCTTGTAAATACAGCTACAGAATAATATAAAGCCCATAGAGTAAAGCACTAACATTGAAGTTTCCATTTGCAATGCCACATCATTTAATGACGCTATTAATATATCACTGTTTCTCAACCCCATGTAGAACAACATAAGGCTTAAAAGTCTTAAGGATTTTTACACTGTACATAATTAATCCTCCCAAAGTCACACTTTAAAATATGAATACATTTGTATGTAACACAAGAAAGAGAGACAGGCACACCCTAAAGGCATAGGCAAAGTTATTTCATCAAAATACATTTAAAGCACATAAACATAGATAATAATAAAACAGCATTTCTTAACACAATTTTACTGTTTATACAATTTCAATGTCACTATTTAATTTCAGTGAAATATGTTATTCAAAGTGTATAAGAATATTCTTAAATTGTTTATGATAAAAACGGTTATAAATACATTGTGAGGGTAAGATATTGGGGTGTAAGTATAGCAAATGTAATTATTCTGAAGATCAATAAAAATTGTTAGAAGGTACATCTAAACTGTAGACAGAACTGGAAAGATCATCAGAATTTCTATATTTCATCACAGAATAACATTTAAGATTTTATAGTATTGCTTTTTTTTTATTGAGAATAGGAAAAAAAAAGTTTCTGCCTCCTCCCAGCCTCCCATTTCCCTCCCCTTCCCCCCACTCTTCTGGGAATTTTTTGAGGATATAAAACATATTTCAAATTAATGATAAAATTGCAAGCTACTCTTACTACAAAAAGAGACAGGATGAGACAATGAGGACTGCTGAGAAGTCAAGAACAATGGCACTGGGTTTTGATCCTACTGCACGTACTGGCTTTGTGGGAGCCTAGGCTGTTTGGATGTTCACCTTACTAGACCTGGAAGGAGGTGGGAGGTCCTTGGACTCCCCACAGGGCAGGGAACCCTGACTGCTCTTTGGGCTGATGAGGGGAGAGAGGGGGGGGTGTTTGGGGGAGGGGGAGGGAAATGGGAGGCGGTGGTGGGGAGGAGACAGAAATCTTTAATAAATAAATAAAAAAAAGAGACAGGATGCAATCAGTAGAAGGCAGTATAGAAATGAAATTCAGGCTCTGCTGAAGGCATTTGAGTTGGAACCCCTTCTAAGAGTTCTTATATAATTTGCTGCCTTTGTTATTAAGCATTTGTATCAGTCAAAACAGAGAATGATGAAATCAGAAATCCAGGAAATGACTTGTCAAATGATAATATTCCTGATGCTAAAATGAAGATTCCAATCTGCTTTTCTCAGTTTTGTCTCATTATTTTTTGTTTCTATTTTGGCAATGCAGAGAGAAAATGCCCCAAATAGACATCATATGCTAACAAATAAAATTCCTAGTATTACAAATGAGTTACATCTTTGTGTGTGGTTGGTTTCCCACAGACCGTCCAAACATAACATGGTATTTCCAAGCTTGTTGGTTTTCGACCATAACTTGACACTAAGACCCTATTGTTGAAGAGAGCAACATAATTTTAAAATAGAACACAGAGTAACTTAGCTGGTATTAAACTGGAATTTTATCCTTCTGGTCTAGAAGTATATTATAGACAGGCAAATAGAGATAAAATAATTATTAATTTCACATAGATTTAAACACTGTGAACTACAATAAGATTTGCCTGTAAAATATGCCCACTGGTATAGCAGTGGCAAGAGTGTTAATGCAAGTGAAACAAATTTTTTTGTACACTGTGAAGGTATGTCACTCGGATTAGCTTAATAAATGCTGATTGACCAGTAGCTAAGCTGGAATTATAGGCAGAACAACCAAACTGGGAAAAAATGATGCGAAAAAGAAGGGTAGAGTCAGAGCAGATTCCAATCAGCTGCTGAGGAAGCAGGACCTGTAGAAAATGAGGTAACCAATCACAAGACACATGGCAAAGTCAAGATAAGAAATATGGGATGATTTAAATATAAGAGTTAGCTAGTACCAAGTTTGAACTATTGCCCAAACATTTATAATTTATATAAAGTCTCTGAGTCGGTTATTTTGGAAGTGGCTGCTGGCTATTTGAGAGCAGGCAGGCAAGACAGGAAAACTCTGCCTACAGAAGTAACCACTAATTTTTTATTTGACGTCTGTTGCATGAAATGGAACCCCATACTTGCCGCTATCAGTGATGACAAAATCTGAGGTTCAATATGTCATGGGTTCTATGGGAAAATCTGCTACTATTTTTCTACTATACAAGTATAGCAGTAAAATACTTCCTAATGACATATTGCTATATATGTAGATTAATACTTGGCTTAGCCCTCATCAGGCAAGTTTCTTGCAGAAGATCATAATTAATCTAGAAAGTCACAAAAGGCCAACACAGACTCAATAAAATAAAATAAAAGACTCAAACTGCTTAGTACTATGTGGAAGGTCTATCTAATCACTTCCTTCTCCTCAGGGGCCATGGATATGGAAAAAGAGACAGAAATAGTTTTAGAGCAGATAGAGGTGATGCATGAAACCCAGAAAAGAGTATTTTCCAGACACAATGGGACAGATTCACATATAAACTAAAAGAGACAGTGCCAGCATCTATGAGACATGCACAAAACTCAGACCCGGTGAAATCCCATCATAGAGCTGCAGTAGGTATGATTTTCCACCCCCTAACCAAGAATTTTTTTTTTTTTTTTTTGCAATTGATAGCTGCTGAAAGAGGGTGGGAGGGGTGAGATTGGTTTTCTTCATTGGGAAATACAGTGTAACCACACTGCAGAGCAGGAGAAAAAAGTCAGCACAGTTTGCACCCTGGCATTTTTTGTTTTAATTTTTATTATTTGAAAAAGTGATCATGGAGTTTGGAGTATAGGAAGTCGGTGAAAAAATTGAGTGGATTTGGGAGATGGAAAAGAATAGACACAAATATGTTGATTGAAATTCTAGAAGAATAAATGAAACACTTTATTTCAATTGAAAACCCTTATTTACGAACATACAGATTTTATTAACAATTGGTTGATATACAACAAGTAATAGATGAGAAAATTATTTTATCTAATTGTTAAGTATTTCAGTTTCTGTTGCCATTATAAACTAGTGGCATTCAATTTTTATATAGAATTCTTACTTATCTTGTCCTATTGTTTCTGCTTTAAATTGAGACATAGCTTTGTTTCCATAAAAATTTCCAAGAGAAACCAAACAGCTCCAATATTTAATTGAAACATTGATGCCAAGTACAATTATGTAATTTCTGTGAACATCAGTGATACATATCGCTGGAAGTACTTTCTTTGAATTGAGTTTATCAGTTCTGGCTTTCCTATTAGCTGAATGCTCATGACTTTTAGTCAAAATGAAATTAGTCAATAAAGGTTCTGGTCTGTATTCATCAACTACAAATTTTCACCACTATAGATTTTCCTTTTTCAGTTATTTTTTCGTAATCAATCATTTTAAGTATATAGTAGTTTCTATGGATGATATGAATATTTTGTATTTCTTCTAAAGGGTATTATTTTTTATCAGTCCTGGCATTTCATAACACTAGTCTTATATAACTTCTAACTGAAGTTTTCTGCCAATAATTATAGGTCAATGATGTGTAGATTCAACAGAACAATTAAAGTCAGACATGCTTAGATGGAATTTGCACGTGGATATTTTACAGCTGATGTGGGAGTACCTGAAGTATATTTTGAATATATTTTATTACTATTGGTTAAATGAGAAGCTGCCTTGGCCTATCACAGGCCAGATAGGCAGAAAACTAAACCAAACGCAGGGAAAAAGAAGGCAGAGTCAGGCAGACAACATATAGAAACAATGAAAGATAACAACATGGCTAGAACCTTACCAGCCTCATGCTGGTATATAAATCAATAGAAATGGGTTAATTTAAGATGTAAGAGCTAGCTTAAAATATGCCTAAGCCATTGGCCAAACAATATTTTGGCCAATATTGCAATTAATAATGTTTTTGTGTGATTATTTGGGTCTGGGCAGCAGGAAAATAAAAGTACAATCTCTGCTTATGGACAGCCATCCTTTCAGGGGTTCCATGTTTTATTTTATATTTATGTCTCCATTCTAGCCACTTAGGTAGCACTAACTTCCATTTGTTATCTTCAAGTCACTTTTTTTGAATTTCCAGAACCCTGGGTTATAAGATTAAAGTAATTTCACAAGAAGAGAACTAGATCAATGTAAAAAAGACTTGTTTCAGTACTTCTTGAAGAACTGAACCATCTTAAGTTCCACTTGTGTTTCCATTTCTCATTATCCCCAAAATTTTAATATATTATCAAATATTTATTGTATCTATTAATATATTTGTTATTTTAATTGAAAACATTTTTAATAACAAAAGACTCTGTTATGCTAATTTTCAAAACTGTGATTGGAGTATAAATTTATTAAATAAGAAAATAGTTGTATAATATGTCTAACATCTGCATACTGAACATCTTAATATCTTAACATAACAAAGATGTTATTAATATGGTCAAACTGGGCTGGGAGTATAACTCATTGGTCGAATACATGCTTAACATCTATGAAGTTGAGCACCACTGGGAAAAAATTAAGACAGTCATTATTTTCTTTTCTCCAATGTAGAATATAGTTCAGATACTATAGTTCAGGATTGGATGGCTTAGTAGATTTCCCAATTCCACCAATAATTCCATTCTTTACAAGAACCAAGGCATGCTGTTGTTGACTTCTATACACTGGAACAGTTATTCTTTTCTGTTGTTTAAAAATAAAAATAAAATAAAGTAAAAACAGAAAAATAAACAACTTTTCATAGCTTACTTAACAAGTTGTAGTTTTCCTTGGGGGAATCTCTTTAGGTTCCTGTCTTTAAAAAGTTTCTTCAAATGCTCAGAGAAACCCCATGTTGAAAAAGCAAAAATAAAATATGTCAATACTTTAAAATAATATGCATGTCATCCCATTATCCATGTTCCATTTTTCACATTACACACATATACAAGGTTATCACTTTCATTACTTTCAAAGTAAAGTAGAAAAATATAAAAATATTTCTGGATGACTAGCTTAATTTCACAAAAATATATAAAGGCTCGGTGTATATTGAATGAGAAAATAAGTAGTTAATGAATGGATATATAAATGAATGAGTGATAGTCTACATGTCACCAAAACAAACTGATTACAAAGAATGAGTATCTGGTAAATTTAGGGCAATTGGAAATAATTATTTGGAATTAAATATTTCTCAAAAAATCCTACATAAGTAGAAACCATTTATTTAAAAAAATGACCTGGTTTTATAGGAACAAAAAATATAAACATTTTGCACTGATTATAAGATACAACGAACTATTTCATTTGAAAGATCAAATTCTTCTTATCTATACTAATTCAGTGGGATAGAGAGTTTCAAAGGCATTAGAACGACTTCTGAAAGCTATAATAATAATGTAAATGTTCATAAGTATTTTGCTATGTTTTCATTAATTCAAAATTAAAGAGACTCAGCCTCAGAAACAAAGAGTAGGGAACTTTGAAAAACAAAATGAAGGTCCAGGACATAGATTAGCATTTCTTTGAATGGATTAGACGATTTTATTCAAAGTAAATTTCTTTTCTCTATACCTTATTTCTTGAACTAATATTTCAAGATAATTTAATGAGAGCCCAAAAATAAAATTAGAATTGAAATAACATACCATAAATTGTTACTGTGAATATCTTCAGGATTAACTATTTTTTAAACTTTTTCTTTTTCTTAGTTAAAATTTTCATTTATTTTACCATATTTCCCCTCCCTCCTCTTGTTCTGTTTCCTCCCTCTGCCTCTTCTCTACTCATGCTCTCAACCAATGGGTATCAATGAATCAAGGAATATCAAGTTGAGGTAGGACTAAGCTCCCCCCCTTTGAACTGAGGCTGGACCAGGCAATTCAGTATGAGGAATTGGTTTACAAAAATCAATCCAAGTGTTTGGGGCAGGCCCTGATCCCACTGCTAAGTACCCCAAAACAGATCAAGCTACATAACGGTCACACATGTGTAAAGGGCCTAGGTGGTTCCATGCAAGCTCTCCAGCTCTAGGTCTAGAGTCTGTGAGCACCTATGAGCCCAGAGTAGTTGTTTTTATGGGTTCCCTTTGTTGTTTCTGGGATCCTCCCCTGACTCAAACAATCCTTCTTCTCTCTCTTCAACAGGATTCCCGGAGCTCATCCCAGTGCTTAGGTGTGTATCTCTGCAACTAAATCCATCAGTTACTGGATGAAGGCTCTCTGATAACAATTAGGATAGTCACCCATCTGATTATAGGAGACAGAGTTAGGTACACGCTCCTCTATTGCTAAAAGTCCTAGCTAGCATTATCCTTGTGGATTTCTGGAAGTTTCCTTGGTACCAGGTTTTCCCCAGATGCTGAAATTCCTCCCCCATAAAGATATATCTTTCATTATTCTTCCCCCTTGCCCCACTTAAATTTATCCAGGAGATCATTTCTATTTCCCTTTTCCAGGGAAATCCATTAGTACCTCTTTGAACACTTGTTACCTAACTTGTCTGTGGTTGGGCAGAATGGTTATCCTTTACTTTACAGTAAATATTCACCTATGAGTGACATACCATGTTTGTCTTTCTGGGTTATCTCACTCAAGATGATTTTTTTCTAGTTCTATCCATTTGCCTGCAAATTTAATAGTGCCACTGAGAAAGTAGAAAGTAGCCTTGAATACATTGGCACAGGGGGGTACTTCCTAAATAAAATACCAGAAGCATAGACAGTGAAATAGACAGTCAATAAATGGGACCTCATGAAACTGAAAAGCTTCTGTCAGGCAAAGAGCACTGTAAATAAGACAAAATGGCAACCCACAAAATGGGGAAAGATCTTCACCCACCCCATAACTCATAAAGGGCAAATCTCCCGAATATATAAAGAACTCAAAAAACGACATCAAATTTTCAAATAATCAAATTTAAAAATGGAGTACTGATCTAAACAGAGAACTCTCAACAGATAAATCTCAAATGGTTGAAATACACTTAAGGAATTTGTGAATATCTTTTGCCTTCAGGAAAATCAAAATCAAAACAAAGGTGAAATACCATCTTACATATCTCAGAATGGTTAAGATGAAAGAATTAATGATAACTTATGCTGGAGAAATTGTGGAGTAAGATGAACACTCTTCCACTGCTGGTGAGAGTTCAAACTTGTATAGCTACTTTGGAAATTAATATAGTGTTTTTTTTTTCCACAAAACTGGGAATAAATCAACCTCAAGACTCAGCAAAACAACTATTGGGCACATCCCCAAAGGATGTTCAATCATAATACAAGGAAAGTTTATTAACTATATTCATAGAAATTTTATTTATAATAGCAAAAACCTGGAAACAGCATATATGACCCAAAACTCAAGAATGGATTAAAAAAAATGTAGTCCATAAAAATGGGCTATTCCTCATCTGTAAAATAATAACTTAAAATTAACTTAATCAAAATAATAAACACACACAATACTATGAAGGTTTTTATGTAAATGTTCTGTATTTGAATTTTTAAAATTAGAATTTTTAAAAGAAAAATATAAGAACTTATTTTTAGAGACTGTGCATACAGTTTCTCTAAGCTAAGTAAGAGAAAATTTGAAGCTAAATTATGACAAAAATCAAATGTCCAACCTTCTAAAATGAAACGTCACTTTTCTTATATTTCCATTCAAATGTGAAGTTCAGATTAGAGTTACTTTTAAGGAGTTTTCTCTCAAGTGCGAAGTTCGGGGTTTAACACCCTTTGCCACAAACCAAAGAAGCTTAATATTTTTAAGTACCAATCACATTAATGGTTCTTTATTTTAGCTGTGATAAACCCATCCTAATGAAATTATTCAGTTAGCAAGGAAAATATCTTGTGCAGTATATGTTGTCTAACTTGACAATACAATGCAAGTGTTTCTTATTCACATTCAAACAATTTCTAAATTGAAACAAAATTACACTATTTTTCCCTTTCCTCCCTCCAAGTACATACCTTGTTTTTGCTTTAATTGTTGTTATACACATGCACGAGCACACACACATGTGAATACCCAAGTATATAGATACAGTCTACTCATTTTGTATGTTACTTATATGTATGCGATTTCAGAGCTAATCACCTTGTATCAGATAGACAATTGTGGGACCCCTGGCAAAGACTCTTTTGTTGTAATAGGAGCGGCGAGGCTGCGTCCCCGGCACCAGGCCACCCGCATGGCTAGCTTATGCCCTGAAATAATTACATTGAAACTGTATTCTTTTAAACACTGCCTGGCCCATTAGTTTCAGCCTCTTAACCCATTTCTAATAATCTATGTAGCACCACGAGGTGCGCTTACCAGGAAAGATCTTAACCTGCATCTGTCTGGAGTGAGAGAACCATGGAGACACCCTGACTCAGCTTCTTTCTCCCAGCATTCTGTTCTGTTTACTCCACCCACCTAAGGGTTGGCCTATCAAATGGGCCTAGGCAGTTTCTTTATTAATTAACCAATGAAATAACAGATAGAAAGATGACCCACCTCCATCACTCTTTTCTCTTGCTCTCAGAATTCCTTGCTTTCCTGTAACTTTTGTTCAAGTGTGGACCCATGTAAGATTTTCTCCTTCCATGTTAGAGAATCCATTGGTATTTTTCTTGTTCAGATTTTGTCAAAGTATCCATGTTTGGTGCTCCGGTACATAACACCTGTTAGATAAAGGAAAACTTCATATTTAAATTTATATTAAATTCAATCAACTTC
>NW_026068015.1:2062988-2079138 GCF_014885135.2 Alexandromys fortis
AACAACAACAACAACAAAAACAAAAAACAAAAAAAAAAAAAAAAAAAAAAAAAAGAAAAGAAAATAAAAGAAAGAAAGAAAGAAACTCATTTCCAAAGAATAATCAAGTGACTTAATTCTTCTTGTCTGAAGCTTCTTATAGAAGGATAATAGTGGAGGGTGTGATCAGAATATTTGTGGGTCTAGGAAGTACACTTAGGATTCCATGTTAATCAGGGATGTCTTCTCGACATCTTCTCTTCTATTTCTAGGCACTAGAGAAATCAGGGAAACTCACAACACTGTTAGAGAGTCCCTCAGAGATTTGTTGTGCAAGATGTTTTTGGACTGACTGTATCCTCTGGTGTATGTTTCATAATGCTATCAGTGTTTCCGTTGTAAACAAGCACTTCTGTTGCTGTCTTTAATAAGCCTCTAAGAGAAATGAAGCTAAGACTGGAGAGCTTTCTTTAATTTTTCTTTTCTTTTTATAATTAAGCCAAGTCCTTTTTCAATTTCTGATTTTAAAGAAAGGAAGTCTCTCTATCTAAAAAATGGGTTTAACAGAACCTGATAGCATTGGAGGATTTTATCTCATAAAGCATAGGAATGTTTTCTGCTCATGTTACCTGCTGAGATGATGAGACATATTTATAAACTGATCTGAGGTACCTCTTTAAGCCAATATCTGCTATGTATGTCATAAACATTATGATAGTTTTTTATTTTCAAATTTTTATTGATGTAGTTAGAGTGAGAGTGAGCGAGGAAAGAGTACTGTGTGTGTGTGTGTGTGTTTATGTGCATGCATGCATGTGCATGCTCACCTATACACATGTCATGGCTTACACCCCAAGGTCAAGGACAACTTTCAGCAGTCAGGTCTCTTCTTTCATTCTACCATGCGGGTTACAGGGTTTGAAATCAGGTTACTAGGCTTTGTGGCAGGTGTCTTTACCTACTGAGGCATCTTACCATGCTGATATATGTGTTTTCAGTATCAAAGAATTCCTATTTTACTATTCATGAATCATACTTAATTTGTTATGCATATTTTAGTTAGGACAATGTTAGAATCACATTTGTTTACTTTTGTTACAAGAGTTCAATTTGTTGCTATATATTTCAGCTAATACTTTTAAAATCTCCAATTAATTTATTTTTTTCATAAAAAGTAGTATAGTGAAAGCCCTAACCACAGGCTGCAAAGACTATTCTCTGATTCAGGGTCACCATATGTGTCTTCTCAAGGCAACACAGAGAGACCTTCAATTGTGCAAAATAAACTGTAGAATCAAGAAATGAGAGCCTGCCTTTGATCTATGTTGTCTGTGGACAGAACTCAGCAAGTAACACCATGTCCTAAGAAAGCAAAAGGCTTCAGGACCAGATGAGCAAAGGTTGGGGGGCCTTGAGATACTATGATTTCTCCTTGCTTGATTTACTTCCAAGAGGTAAATAAATAAATAAATAAATAGACCTCCTAACTGAATTCCACAGGAAGTTTAACAAAGTGTCAGATGCATAAAAAACAATAAAAGCATCTATGGCTTTGACTGACTGGTAACAAGGCCACGCTTTTGACTGAACAACTAACACTCGGTGTAATAATTATATGTAGTAATGTTTGTGGTGATACAAGATATACATTAGCTATTTGAAGTTATAATTTGGTAAAATAATAATTATTAATCAGACTAGAAGAAGAATAAGCTAATAAACATCCATGTGAAGTTTTAATGTTGTAAGGTATAGGCCTACATAATACAAAATGTACCCACATTTTTTAATAAAATCATGAATGTGTTATAAATGTTAACACAAGTGTTCTAGAAGTATTTTAAATCACCTCAAGTGGTTTGGGAGTTTTCTACATTAAATTTGTTAACCTTTCACATTTCCAGTGTGTTAACTGGGAAGACCTTTTGTTTAAACCTGGAAATAGTTGTTTGAGAATGGCCTTGCCCTAAGATGCCTAAAATCACCCGCAACGTCCCCTTTCCTTCCTCTTGCTGGAAGTGCTGTTCATAAGATATGTAAGCTTGTGATTTGAAGTTTTAAAAACTTTAAAGCCTTTTAAGGTCTATCACTAAAGATAGGCTATTTTATTAAATTTTGCTGGCTTTCATTGTTTGGCCTCTCTGTTGCCCATATTATCTTTTAGCAGCTAAAGTGTTGAATCAGATCCAGGCACAGAATACATTTTAAGAATAATATCTGACTTCCATGCATCATGGAACAGTTTCATCACTAAACTAAATTTCTATTTATTTTTTGTTCTAAATCATTAATAAAATATTTGACTTGTAATAAAATATTTTAAATACATAAAATAATGTAGATGTTTTGAATGCTATGTTCTATGTTGAATATCTGAGTTTGGTATGATAGTAGAAGTTGGGAAGAAATGGAATGAGATATGGACAGATTTTGGTTTGTAAAGTCACCCTGTAATTAGATAAGACCACATGGCTGAGCTCTGGAATAAGCTGCTGAGTAAAAACTTTACCCATTATTCAACTTGAGCAGTTCTTTTTAGTGAAATTTAACTGTGCATTTATTGAAATATTTATTCAATATACACAAAGAAATGTGGTAGTGATGGAGACTAAGATGACTGGGAAAGGAAGCTTCTAGAATTGGTAATAGTAGAAAAGACTACATGGTAGAGCCGCTATAACAGACAATATCATGTTTCTAAATGATTGGAAGTATGCTTGGAGAAAGAGAATTTTCATCATTATATCAAGAAAAAAACTTCAAGAACACATTACCTAGGGACACTGTATTTACATTAAAACTTGAAGTATAAATATCAACAAATTTATAAAAAAAGAGTAGCAATAGAAATTTTATCAGAAATAGCAGTGTGTGTGTGTGTGTGTGTGTGTGTGTGTGTGTGTGTGTGTGAAAGCATAAAGAACACATGTAGTACCTTTTAGATACTGGGAATTTCAGTAAACAAAGTGGCCAGAATAGCATGCTAATATCTTCTAGAATACTATTGGCCACAGTTGATATTTAACTCTTAACTTTAACGCAATTATAAACCCTAAATAGATTTTCCTGTGTAATTCCAATTAAAATGATGATTCTGGATTCCTAACTGAAGACAGAATTGGATAGTAGAAAACAGTAAGCAAGAACAATAGTCATTTGCATATGTCTGGGAAAGAAAACTATTGTGATGGAGCTGATTGACAAAAGCAGACATATTAGCCAGATAATTTGGAAAAGTGAGAACAGAAGTTGCTGTAAAATTACTTATGAGGTAATGGGAAAGATAGGATAGCTGAGCATTTTGCTCAAGCAGTGTCATGCATGATGAGGCACAACAGAGACTAAGGAAAGGACTGAGTTCTGTGATAACTGATTAAGACATGCCATAGTTCCAATCACTGTAAGTCATAGGCAGTGCTCTCTTCTGAAATAGTCATTACCCTTCTTCATTATTTTAATTGTCTCAAGTAGAACTTCATAAATTATCTAATCCATAAGTTTGTTGTTCATTTTCTGCTCTGTATTTTAAATATGAAAGCCCCTTTTCCATAAATTAACCATGTAAACACTGAGTATAATGACACAAAGAGCACAGTGATTATGTTTGCTTATTAACTCACTCTGTTTACTACCCATGTAAAAGGAAATTGGTTGCATAGTAAATTTGCCTTTGAGTTTTTTTATAAAATTATTTAAACTACTTTAAAATATGACACTGTTCATAAACCATGGACAATGACAACTTCCTTTTTCTTTGGAATGTAATTACGTGAAATGTTATACAGGACCTTTTGCTTCCTTCTGGGTCTTCTTGAGAAATCAGGATTGTGGCATAGCTTATATCAAGAGGATACAAAGGTAGGCAAGATATCATACTGATGTGGGAGGGTATTCTGTTTTGTGTTGATTTCATTGGTTAATAAAGAAACTGCCTAGGCCATTTGATAGGCCAGCCCTTAGGTGGGTGGAGTAGACAGAACAGAATGCTGGGAAGAAGGGAAGTCAGGCAGATGCCGTGACTCTCCTCTCCAGCGCAGATGCAATGGAGCCAGCAACCAGGTCAGACATGCTGAATCTTTCCTGCTAAGCCACCACTTCGTGGTGCTCCACAGGTCATTAGAAATGGGTTATTCAAGATGTGAGAGTTAGCCAGTAAGAAGCTAGAGCTAATGGGCCAGGCAGTGTTTAAATGAATACAATTTGTGTGGTGTTATTTCAGGTGTAAAACTAGCTGTGCGGGAGCCAGGTGGAACAAAAAGCGGGCCTTCCTGCGCCTCTTCACTACATTACACAGATAATGGGAATGTTCTTTTGGAGAGACTGAATAGGAGACTCGGAAAAAATGTTAGGGTTCTCTAACAAGTCTGCAGTAATAATTATGAAAACCAAAGAAAATGAGTTAATATATGAGCTTGAGTCATGGTCCTAATTCCTTATGAAGGAAGTTGAAAGACAGATAATGAAAAAACACATGAAGCAGTATATGATGTTGACCCTGAACTATGTGCTTTCAACTGAGTACACAGTACACAGCAAAAAGACAGCAAGCTGCACTCCAGAAAAAGAAATGCTACACAAAGATAAACTGTGCCATAACTCATTGGGACGCCTAAGATCCAGAACGGTGAGAAACACTTCACCGTCACTTAAACCCTTAAGTTTATGGGGTATTTGTGAAAGGAGCTGGAGTGAATTGGCAACATTTATAAAGATTGCCTTGAAACATGAGGTCTGCAGGATGATCTATAGGGGAAAATAGAGCTCACAGTGTAGTTTGGAAAATTTATGACAAAATTTCCTCCAAGGAATCACAAAGAATATTTGCAGAGAAACTTATTTACCTTACCTTACTCGCCTGCTTCTACTGCAGACACTACCACATTGAAACACTGCAGAGTAGATAGAGGAACATTTAGTTGTGCTCAGTTGCTAGTTCAAACATCAAAAAAATGGCCGGTAGCTTTTCTTGAATATTCTCTCCTTGGCCTGGAGCTGACCATTGTCTTTATCATGTATCTCTTCATGCCAGTGTACCTCAGGTTAACAGGTTGGGCTCTGTCTCTGCATTGTCTCTTTGACACTACTTTTCTTCTCAAAGCCCCAGGATTACTTGACTTTATCTAGCCTTCATTATTTCTCCAACATTCATGTTTTCAAACACATTCACTCTATGGCCCTAGGGTTTGCTTATCAACATTTGCATTGTAGATTAACTCAATTAGGTTCTTAGTATGTACTTTTTCAAAATCATTAAAGTGGAATGAGTTGTGTCGTATTTTAGGGGTTATGTAGCACAGTGGTCTTGTGCATCCTGGAAATACTGAGAACCTGACAGCTGTGAATGAAGCTGGACACTCGGTAGTCCCAATCAAGAGCTTTAGTCTGGAAGTTACCTGGAGAATGGCTGGTATTGAGTCCACATTTGAGGGCTAAGAAAGCTCAAATCCAATGTCAGTGGACATCAGCAGCAGCAATGGCAGAACATTTGTTAAGAGAGAAGAGGCAATCACCATCATTCTGGCATGCAATTTTGACAGTGTAATTAGAGATGAGCAACTCATAGTCTCAGGCCAATAATACTCTAGAAAAACGAGAAAATGCTATGGCAGTATGTGAACAAACTTTAAATGTTGTAAATACTATCATGACTACTTAGAATATCAAAACACGAAGCACCCATTAAAAGTGGTCTTCATATGAAGCTAATTCTTTAAAAATAAGTCTCTGTATTTATTTTTTGTAAAAGTCAAAATGTAAAAATTCAGATGTGATATCATGATAGCACTTATAAAAAAGAGATAAAAAATTCAATGTAATAGAAACTGTGTTAATCATATGATATATTTTTATGAATTTGCATGTTTTATTTTATTTTAACTTAAAAACAAAATAAAATATAAAAATTATTTTCTGCATGATTAAACTCTCCTAAGCAGATTCACTGGATAGCCTTTTTATGCAAATTTTATTCAGATGAGTAACTTTTGTAAATTCATTAATATGCTAAAATTATTTTCCATAACACATATTGAACATATTAATGAAAATTTGCCAAAACAACCATCAGTGCACAAGTAGAGGGAATTTGCTCAGTTTTCTTTCTAACAGGCTTACCAAGCTACTTGAGGTTTAGGAGGATATAATTAGGCATGGAGATTTGTTTTGTGCAGCTAAACTGTAAACTAAGGGGTTACTTGCTGCTTTTCTAGTCAATGATTTTGCTAATGAATTTTTACCATTCTTTATCCCTGTGATTTGGAGACAACAAAGCCTAAAATATTTTTGAGGCAGTAAAATACTGTCCCACTGTATGTCTATTCTTATCTTAGGTAATTAACTGATATTTGCACAATTTATTTTAGTGTCTTTTTTCTTTCTTGCTAAGGGAGGTAGGCAGATGGTTAAGTGAACTCTTTAGGCACATGAAAATTAAACTTGACATTTCTGATCACCTTGGCATTTCAATTGGTATTGTCATTATGCAGGTCTTTTCTAGTCACCCATGTAGTTAGAGTTTATTCATCAAGAATACAAGTAATGTCAGACAGCATCTTACAGGAAACATTTTAATCCTGTGACCTTTAAGCTCTTCCTGGCTCCTATTCTAGTATGTTCCCTGAACCTTATGTGTAAGCACTATATTGTAGATGTAATGACTAAAGTCAGGCACTCCATGGTCATTTAGTATCTGTAATTTAATCTTTTATGTATTTCATATCTTAAGCCCCTTGATTGGTCATAAAGTTTTATGCATGGTGAAAGACAAAGTTCTAATTTCAGTGTTCTACCTGAAGTTGTCCAGTTTTCTCAGTACCACTTGTTGAAGATGTCTTTTCTCTATTGTATATATCTGGCGTCTTGGGCAAACGTCAGGTGTATAAAAGGGTGTGGGATCATGTGACTGTCTTCCGAGTTATTCCATTGATTAATGTGTCTGTTTTAATGTTATCATCATGCTGACTTTTTTGTACTTTAACAAAACTGCAAATGATAATGTATCCAGCAATGTATTTAATGCTCAATATTATTCTGGCTACCCTGGATCTTTCATGTTGCCATATAAACTTTAATGGTAATTTATCAACTTCTGTTGAGAATTACACTGGATTTTTTATGGTAATTTCATTTAGTCTATAAATTGCTTTTTATGGGATGACCATTTTGATGATATGAACCTCACTAGTCCATAAGTATGAGAATTTTTCCATCTTCTCATCTTCAAAAATTCTTCAACATCATAATGTTTTAATTGTACAAGTCTTTCTTTGCATGGTGAGATTTATTGAAAGATAATTTTGAGACTATTGTGAATTACATTGTTCTTGTGTTTCCTTTATTGTTGTATTAATTTTTATGCTGATAGTGTCTTGAAGGAGTTTATCAGCTATATAGTTTTTCTGGTAGAGATTTAAGTCATTTATGTATTCAGATGTATATAATTTTCAAATAAGAATATGTTGACTTATTTATTTCTTATGTGTATATCCTGTCTACCTTATTTGCTGTCTTACAATTTCGGTTTAAATTTTATTGGATAGGAATACAATTAAACTATATTGCAAAGAAATGAAAGAGCATATATTGTTGTTTTGTTCCTGGTTTTATTGGAAATGCTTAGAAATTTTCCTCTGTTTAATATGATACTGGTTGATGGCTTAATGTATATTGTTTTTACATGTTGCAATATGTCCAAGGCTTTCCTAAAAAATTATTATGAAGTAATATTTTTTTTAAAAACCACTCATTTTGTCTTAGTAAAACAGTTTAACTCAATGAGGTTTTGCCTTTAGGATTTGTTCCTCTCTTTGAAGTTTTCCTTATCAGATATCTCACACTTCTGGCATCTCAAACAACTTGGGGTTCCAAACCAAACCAGACTTTACTTCCAAAACCTCATTCAATAATTATTCAGAAGAGGGACATAACATATTGCTTGTTTTCAGTGTCTCTCCAAAAGTACAAAGAACAATTCAGTGATCACACTACTCATGAATCAGTGTCTCATGGATAACACTGCTAATTTCAGCTGCCAGCTTGAAATATTTTTGTACCCCTTGAACATTTCCCCCCACCTTTTGCTATTGTTGCTGTTTACCCCAAGTTGGAAGTTTAGGTGAATGGACACTTTAGACTGCCCACTGCTCATGATACTCTCAGGGATGGTGATGTTATTGGGGAGATGGTTCAGTGTTTCTTTTGCTTATGCAAGCAAGTCCAAATTGTTAAACCACAGTAGAAAAGTATTGCAATCCATGCAGTAATTCTTTGAGTGAATCATATCATTGATATTGAAGAAATAGACAATGGTGAAGAAGGCAATAGCCATGGTACTAACACTGGTTAGGAAGAACACCCAAGATGATGTGTTGCTGATATACGGATTCAGGTTCACAATGGATTGATGCTAAACAATCTTCAGAAGAGCTAAATCATAAGGGTCCAATCTATGTCCCTGAATGGGGATATACTGGTATTTAATATTGACAGTGGATACTCTGAAAGGTTTGAGAAGATCCAAGGTCAGAATAATGGCCAAATAACAATTATCAATTTAGTTAAATAAGTGACAAAATCTTTGGGTTTATAACTTTCCTCATGTTATATAAAAGGTTTACTATAATGTTTATATTCAATCTTCCATGGTGGAAGCTTGGAAATCAGTAAGAGAACTGTGGATTATAGAAACCTAGCACAAGATGTTTCAGAAGGGAATTATATTAGCAACTGAATTAGAGACGGTTCTTGTGATATTTTGTTAAAGAATATCTGCCTTTTCCATAAGAGTTTATCTAAAGATAAAATTAAAACTAGTGGAATAATTTCTTTTGGTTAAGGAGATATTAAATAGCCTAATATTGACTCATCTCAATAGTTGTTAGTGGCTTTTCTTTGGCACATTTACAAGGAATAAGAGCAAATGGGATAGAAAACAAAACAAAACAAAATGTACAGTTGCAAGAGAAAAGGACACTGACAAGCTTAATGTTACTCCCAAAGATTTGGATGGAAAATATACTATAACTGTTAAGAATATTTACTCCATTAAGGAGAGGGAAGATTCTCACTGGAATAAAAAGAAGGATGACCACCAGGTAAGACCCCCATTCCCAGTTCTAACTTCAATATTATATATTTTTATTGTTATGATAAAACACCAACAACAATGCAATTAATGGAAGGGTTTATTTGTACTTTTGCTCCAGAGAAATAAGCATTCAGCACTGTCATTGCTACAAAAGTGTGGCAGCAAATATGCATGGAAGCTGAAATAGTGACAGTTTACATCTAGAATGACAATTAGGAAACAAAGACAGCCAAAAGAGAATAATGCATGGCTTTCAACTATCAAAGCTTACCCCAGGAACATGGTTCTTTTTATTGTCATACCTCCTAAACTTGCCCAAGCAGTACTGTCTAATGGTGACTAAGTTATCAAACTTCCGATTCTAAAACAGACAGTCTTATTCAAACCACTATTAAATGCTATGGGACAATGATCTTTTATCCTGTCACTTGTATTATTTTAATAAAATGCTGATTGACCAGTAGCCAAGTAGGACGTGTAGACAGGATGACCAGGCAGGATGAAGAGGTGGGGTGATAAGAACAGAAGAACTCTGGGAAGAGAAAAGCTCAGTCTGCAGTGTTGCCCAGCCACAGAGGAAGAAGCTCAGTTTGCAGTCCTTGTCCAGCTACAGAATAAGCAAGATGAGAATGCCTCACTGTAGAAAGGTACCAAGCCACATGGCTAACACAGACAAAAATAGTGGGTTAATGTTAGATGTAAGAATTAGTTAATAAGAAGCCTGAGCTAATAGGCCAACCACTTTATAATTAAAGTAGCCCTCTGTGTGTTTCTTTGGAACTGAAAGGCTGAGGGACTGGGTGGGACAGAAACATTAAGAAGAAGTTTGTGTTCTCTAATGTTTGAACGAATGAGATATACCAACAAATGATTTCTAGATGGTAAACTTCAGTACTTTCACATAGGAGTGTTTCTTTTTATGTTTTGAGAACCATTAAAAGTAAAATTTGAACTGTGAGTTTTATATAGATATTTTAGAAAATTAATACAATGAAAATTCTGAAATATGAATGGTATTTTTGGTTCTGTATGAAAGGGTTATGGGTTTCACATTAGATACAGAATTTAGGCATAGGAGACATTTCTCTGTTGTTGATACACTCACAGCTCCTTTAAGAATTAACACAATGCTTCATGTAGTGAGTAAAATAGAATCTTATCGAAACTATTTGCCCATTTATGTTTGTCTTAGAGAGGAGAAAAGGAGCCCTGGAAGTTTTTATAAATAGTGAAGTGATCTTTTGATCTGTTATGATTCAAACAGCCCAGGTTCGTCACTAAGTTTCCTATAATAGATTTACATCTCATCCATCTTTGAACATTATGACAGTCTTTTTAATATATCATAAAAGCTGAGTATCTTTAAGAATATAATTCAGATATAGCAGAATCTAAATTTTATTACCTCCTATACTAAAGTATGGTAAATTTCATAATTAATAAAACATTGAACTGATTACAGAAATTCTTCTTGTTTATATTTGAGCAATACAATAAACCTACTTATTTTCTCTATAGATATATTAGAGTCAAGATAGGAGTTGCTTTACTTTATGATTGATTCTCCCTAATAAACAAGTAAATGAGGGACACTGAAATCCCCCAAGTACTATTCAACATTTCCTCTCATATATTTATTAATTTCTAAAAATGAATCTTTGTCAAATTCAAGGAAAATATTAGTTAACAATGAAATTTTTATATTGCCTCTAATTTCTGAACTTTTTTATTGTTATATGCTTTTATTCATATATACATATATATGTATTCAAAACAAAATTATTACAGTTCACCAACACTTACTAATAATTCATTAATACTATATTATCAATTTAGTTTAATATGTGACAAGATGTTTGGATTTATAAGTAGGTTAGCTTTCTTCATGTTATATGAGGGGTTTATTATAACATTCATTAACAATAAAATGTGTTTGGTGATTTATTTCTCTTTTCTGTTACCAGGCTGGAAAATTTTTCATAAAATTTTATTTGTATTCTACTGATTGTGACAACCACCTGCTTAGCCCTAATTGTGCTTTGTTTTCAACAAAGATGAAATTAAAACTGATAGAAATATCTAATATAAATAAAAAGGCATCATTGGGAAGTGAAAAAAGAGTACAACATTGCTCTATGTCCATGTCTTCATCATAATAACATGCAAATTCAAACATGCTGACAAATGCCAAGAGATGGTAGTTATAAGAAGCATCTAAACAGCTTAAAGTATTTAAATTGAATGTTTATTAATTTAAAAATGTAAAGCTTCATACTGTAATCATGGAGTAAAGAAAACGTCATGATTGCTGAAGCTGCCTAAAGATGGTGAGATAGTCTTTTGGGATTCCTGCTTCATGAAAGAGTCTGCCAGACATTCTGCAGAATGCAGAAGAAAGTGACTGACAAACTGTCAATATACATGGAACTGTCTTTGAAATTTCCTGCTTCATGGAAAAGTTTGCTGATACTATGAACCAATAGGTTGAAGATAGGTGCCTGCAACATTATAGAAGAACTTTGGGTGACTGTCCAGTCAGTGAGATGTCTCTGTCAATTCAGGAGTTTCGGAAGTTGCTTAACTTAGGGAATATTATATCATTCTGGGGTCTTTGATGTAGCTGAAGAATAAATAGTTATAGTTCACTTTAGTTATGATAAAAATAAAGTAGATATAAATGTAAAAAAGAAAGAAAGAAAATGTCATTAACACATGTTTTCTCTTTCTTGTACAGGGCAAATATTCCAAAGCAGTATCATTGCTTCAAAATAACATTTAAACACAAAGCTGTTTATAACAAATTTTGGATAATCTCATAAGATTATACCTTCTATGTCATGTTCAGAAAAAAAAATGTGAGATAATCAATTTGTTATATCATAAAAATAGTAAGAAAAGGGTTAATTGTGAGTAATGGCATGTTATATCAAATTACTTGAAGATAGACAAAAAATAATTTAATGATGCAAAGTCCTGAGTTTTATCCTTATGCTAGGAAACAGAGAACTCTTGAATAAATTATTAGGCTTGGTATATTGCTTATACAATATTTCATTCTGCCTCTGAAACCCACATTTTATTATGTCTACAATCCTCCACTTTCTTAGTTAATAAAGAGAGGGACAGATGGGAGGGTTTGAGGGAAGGAAGTCAATAGGAGAAATGATATAACTAAATTTTAATCTCCAAATTTTTTAGAAATAAATTATTTTTGTAACATTATACAATATATTTTCACTACAACCACCCCTTCCTTACTCCTCCAGGTCCTTCCATGTTCCCACCCTCACATCACACTTCCTTCTCAAATTTGTGGCCTCTGTCACTACATATGATGATTCTAATTTTGAAACCCATGTGTACTTGAGTATACAGCTTACCACTTTGGCATAGATAACTGGAAAATGGTATTTTCTCTGAATAAACTGATTCTACCTCCTTCAGCAACAAGAGACTAGTTGCATCTCTTTGCCTAGGCATGGGGAATCTACTCTGTCTAGAGTGGAATGCTGACTCATGAAGACTTGTACAGATCATGCATCTCTCTGTCTAGAGTGCAATGCTGATTCATGGGGACTTGTACAGATTCTTCATTTCTCTGTAGAGAGTGGAATGTTGACTCATGGGGACCTGCACAGATTCTACATTTCTTTGACTAGAGACAGGGATTTCCTCTGTATAGAATGGAATGTTGACTCATAAAGACTTGCACAGATCTTTGGCAGGGAACCATATTGTTGATCATTCATGGGAGCAAATACACCTATCATTTTTATAAGACACAATATGGTAGATGTCCTCTTAGTCATCTTGTTCTTTTAAGTCCACTTATGAGTTGTGTTCTGAGCCTTGAGGATAGGAGTTGAGTTACAGATATCCAGTGTAGGAATGAACACCTCATAATCGTTGATTTTCTGCACTTTTGTCCAATTGTGGTTCTCTATAGTAGCGTCCACCTACTATAAATAAAGAGGCTTATTTAATGAGGGGTGCAGGCTGCATTTATCTGTGTGTTTAAGGATAACTTTGTACAAGGCAGTTGGACACTATATCCGTTGACAGCATGTTTTTAGGCAATTTTTATAGCTGTTTAAGTCGATAAAGTCAAAGTGTGAAGGTCTCTTCCAGATGGGTTATAAGGGGAGAAAGAGAGAGAAGAAATTTAACATTGTTCAGGTTTGGGGTTGAAACATTGATAAACCTATCTTTTTCAGATTCAGGCAGTACTGTAATATTGAATCATGCCAAAGACATGATGCCCTATATCTGTGCAAAATTTTCCTAATCAAGAAGAAAATAACTAGTGAGAAATAACTGCCTTAATAATCTTACTATTGTCTCTGGGATATAATTTTATCGATGTTAAAGAAACATAGCAATTATTTCATTTTTGTTTGAACTTTCTTGTTGAGGGTTTAATAGAAGGCAGATGACTAAAATTAATGAATTTCTATTATACTGTAATGACTTGTTGAGGATCTGGTCTCCTCAGGAGTCTCTTGAGCTTCAAAAGAATCTGTGGTTCCTCTAGCCTTTCTTTAGCCAGTTATTTCATATCCCGAAAATAAGTAATGCCAGGTTTGTCCATTATTTTCTTTGGAAAAGCTGAAGACCTTTTACTCCTTTGCTAACATTCTAGTTTGTAAAACGGCTTCTGGTTCAAGTTCACCTAGTGTGCCCCCTGCTTCTCTTTGAACACGGGAACGGGTGACCTGTCACAGTCACAGGAACGTTTTAGAATTAATTACGGAGTTGCTATCTTTAGACTGCATGGGAAAAATATTGTTCATTTATTTATTCTAACAACATTAGTATAAGCCCTTAATAATGGCTATTAAATGCCCATATGGTCAGTTACATCAGTGTGATGCTTTTAACTACTGCGTCATATTTAAATAAAGCTTGGGCCAAAGTCAAGCAGTTTCATATAAGCCTTGGTTTGTCATCCATTTTTTCTTTAATCTAGTTCTTGCAATTGTGAGGAGGAGCAAAGCAACAACTCTGTTGTTTTTAGTAAAGATTTAATATTGATGGCTTTAATTTTGTCCTTAAAATTTTTAATATGCACATATCTCTAAGTTCATGTTTTATAAACTACTCAGGCCTTAGTACCTTGTTTAATCTATTCACCTTTCCTTCTTGTTTTGAAACATTAGTTGCCCACCTTAGTCTTTATACACAAATCCTTCTTAACTACAAACATGCCCATTTTACTTCCTTCTAATATTTCTTTCCCTAATTCCAAGTTCACTTTTATTAATACTATTAGCCATAATAACATTTAAAATATTATCATCTATTGTGAGAATATTTTCCCAATGGGAATCTAAGCAATGACTGTCTCTCTCCTCATAAAGTCCTATGACAAACCAAAGTTTGATTCCACCAAAGTTACACACTGGGGAACCAAGGATTTCATTTGTCTTACTTATATACCATGGGCAAGGTTTTATTGAAAGGAGTATAGGTGATTAAAAGGCAGACACACTGGAAAATCCTTCAGAATAAATACTTGTAGCATGATTAGTAAAAACCAAGAGAAAGCTATTAGGGTTTAACCTGAAGGTCAGAAAAGCAAAATAGTTAGCCAATGGCTCTTATCTCTAAATCAATCTGAAATGGTGATCCTACCTCCAGGAATCTCAGAATGAGACTGTTTGTGAGAGTTGTCTCCACCAATCTTATATTCCTCTCTAGGGCTGGAATTGAAGGCATGTACCATTACTGTCTGGTTTCTACAGAAAACTAGTGTGGTTAGTGGTTAGTGTGGTTAGTGCCTAGTGATTGTAAGGCTAATCAGTGTGACTGTTTTACTCTCTGAACTTCAGGCAAGCTTTATTTATTAAAATACAAATGAAATATCACTGCAAATACTGGCTTCTTCACAGCTACACTGACTGAGCCCACTCTTCTCCAGAATATGTACTTCAGCTCCTCCCCAAGATCACAAGAACATAAGTACTTAGAGCAAATTGGTACATAAGTGGCTGGGACAAGTGTCTAGATACTCAGGGAGGGAGGGTCCAATGACCCTGTCAACCATTCTTTTTATAAGTGACTGATAATAGTTAACAAGCCCACCTGTGGTGAACATTTGTAAACAGACAAAGTTGATAGCATGAAGTTAGGACTTTTTTTGCTTGAAGGATAATACTGTACAACACCATATCATTAAAAGCAAGTTCAACCCAAAGTACAGATAAGATAAGGAGATTAACTCATGCCACATATGTGCATACTGTTAACTGTAAGTTTTTGTAAGTTACAATTAAACATTATTTTGAAAAAGCAGTCAACTTCATTTTGTTTTGGAAAATACAGTGTAAAATATCTACTGCCATAACCATGTTCTTACTTTTAAATGAATGTAAATAGAGAGAAGCAGCAATGTCAAGACCCACGTGTCAATTTGCCTGTATAATGTAACAGGAGTTATTTGCTACTCTGTGCCACTGAGGATAACAGTTTTTTTTCTAAATGACTAAAAAAGAGGGAAAGTCCAAGTGCTGTACACTGAACAAGAGACTTAGTATTGTGTCCAATGTTCACAGGCTGGAATGAAAGCACCTATCCTCATTACCTGCAAACATGGGCAGATGAGTCTTGTCATCTTCTCGGGATGATCTTCTGTTTCCTAAGAGTTCCATATGAAACAGAACACTTGATTTTGAAGAGTAACCCTATGATATACTTAAATTTTATAATGTACTTGATGAGAAACAATTAGCATCTATTATTATGGAAGATCAAGCAGACAGAAGACTCTGTCTTTCAGGTTTCTAATCTGCTATCTTTCCTAGTTAGACTTCGTGTGTACAATTGCTTGGGAGCCTGTACTTAATACTGAAAAACTCATTAAGAACCTTTGCTTCTGAGGTAGGTCCTTTGTTTACGAGACACCTAGCAGAAAGGAGTTCCGGTCCAGGCACCAGGAGAGACATCACTGGGGTGAGTGAGTTCCTGACCGCGGCAGCAGCCCGGGACAGGGAACTCAGACACCCCTCCTACACTTCCTGGTCATCCTCAGGGGCTACTCTGCCCGATACTTCCTCTCTCTTCCTATCCCACCCAGCTTGCATCCACAAC
>NW_026068015.1:2085798-2158288 GCF_014885135.2 Alexandromys fortis
TCTCTCTCTCTCTCTCTCTCTCTCTCTCTCTCTCTCTCTCTCTCTCTCTCTCTCTCTCTCTCTCTCCCTCTTTCTCTGTCTCTTCTCTTCCTCCTCCTCCTCCTCCTTCTTTGAAACTCTTTGGTCCATTAATCAGTCACTGATACATTGTATAATCTCTGTGAGGTTTTATAAGATCAAAGTATTTCTTTGCAATTGATTAATATATATTGCATTCTATAAACCACTTCATTTTGATGCACCTTGGAACACAAGGAAAATAAAGTAAAATCAATTGTATCTTTTTCATTGAAATTTATTTATGCATTTATAAGCATTTATTTCCTAAGTGTAGAAAGCTTCCATGAGATTTATCTCCTCAAAGATTTACCCTCAGAAAGTCTCATTATTTACAACAAATTCATAAAATTTGGGATTTTGCTTTTATTAACAATGAGGTGTATATTTAATAAATAGATAAATCCCATTAACCTGATGAAATTAAAAAGAGAGAGACATTAATTGGAAAATTATCTTTCTTCCTGAGTTTAATTTCATCAGCTGCAAACTAGAGATACTGTATTAGATGTTCCCATGCATCTTTGGAAATCAAAGTTTCAAGAGAAACTGTGACTGACTGTGTACTTGGGGAATTTTCTTGTTCTGTCCTCTCTTAGAATCCCTCAGCACTGGAGCTGGCTGTGCTGGTG
Source organism: Alexandromys fortis (assembly GCF_014885135.2). Lineage (NCBI taxonomy): Eukaryota > Metazoa > Chordata > Mammalia > Rodentia > Cricetidae > Alexandromys > Alexandromys fortis. Next base: position 2,086,488 of record NW_026068015.1, read on the forward strand.
GTTCTAAGCACCCCACTGATGGAAAGGCATGCCTCCTGGATGGATTTCCTCAGTGCAAGAGCAGGAACTCTTCCTGGTCTAAGGACCTCACAGACAATAGTGCAGGCTTGGGAGAGGCAGGGTCGTGTGGAACAAGAAGCCCTGCAGCAGGAATTTGAGGGGCCCTATACTCCATTCCTGGACCATTTTGGCCAGGTGGGCACATACTTACCCCTCTGGATGGATCTCTTTGATATAGTAGCATGGACTCTTTGTGGGCCAAGGACTTCGCAGACAAAAGGGTAGATGGGCACTAGCAAATATTTTTAATGATTTTGCAATCTTTGTGTGGGATTTACTGTTTGTTTCCTTTGCCATATAGAAGCTTCTTAACTTAAGAATCTTGACCATTGTTATTGTCTTTGAACAGGTAGAGTCCTATTCAGAAAGTTCGGATTTATATTTCTAACCAAAGTGTTTACCCTAAGTTCTCTTGCAGAGTTTTGATGTTTTAGAACTTACATTAGGATATTTATTAAAACTGGAGGTGACTTTTTTTTGTGTGAGATGAGAGATTAGTTTGCTTCTAAAAGTGAACACTCTGTTTTGGTTTAATTAATTAATTAATTACTTTATTTATTTATTTATTTTTTGATTTTCAAGACAGGGTTTCTCCGTAGCCTTTTGATTCCTGTCCTGGAACTAGCTCTTGTAGACCAGGCTGGCCTCGAACTCACAGAGATCCGCCTGCCTCTGCCTCCAGAGTGAAGGGGTGCTTTGTTTAATTGTTTGCTGGCAGTGTACAGCAGCTAACTTAAGAAAGTTTTTCCTGATTCAGTCATGATCATTTTGAAATGTCGATGCTCTGGGCCTTGTTGTGTGATCTCTGGATCTTCCAGTAAACGAAGCATTTGGATGGGGTTTGTGAGCAACTGCTGCAGCTTGCTTAATGGTGACATGGACTGGCTGTGTGCCTGAGAAAGGGCTGAATGCATGGATCTCAGAAGCATGACTAGCTCTACCATTCTGGACTGGGCAGGATAGCAGGAAGTTCCATATATATAATAGTAATGGTGCTGCTTAAATTTAAAGAAGTGCTTAGTATTTTATAAAGCACTCCTAGACAGTAAAGAATTACAGATATGCAATAATAACAAATCCAGATGAGTCATATTGTTGGATAAATGTATGTAGGCTTGGAAGAGAGAGGAAAAAGAGTATAGAGAGTCATAAAATAAAGTTAATGCTTTAAAAAGGGGTAATGTCTTTAGAGAGACATAGTACAGATACTCATAGACTAAAAGGAGTAAAGAAAAATAAGCCACATAAAATGGAAAATTCAAAGAAATTCTGAATTATGAATATTATTGTGCTATCTTTGAATTTTTCGACTGTGAATGAGCTAAGTACAGAAAGGTATTTCTGTTGCATGGGCTGCTAATCTAAACCAGCATGTATATAATAAAGGTATCACAACTTTCAAATTGACCTCTAGGTATGTTGCTTTGAGAAAGAGGTTCTTCTCTTGTTTCCATAGAGGATGAGAACTTTTGGATTGCTTCCAGACTGCTATATTTTAATGGAACAAGACCCCCCCAAAGGTCACTGTGAACACTCCCAAAAATTACTATGCCCTACAATCAGCAGGAAGCAGTATGGAGAAAACTCTGGTTATATTCCAAAATATTGTCTATAAATGTTTGTTTACATTTAAAGGAGGATATGATACAGGTATGGATAATTTGAATTGGTATGGATCTTGGTTTATTGATACAAATTTGGGGTCAATTTTGTTATATTTATATGTTTTTCTGATCTTGATTAAGTTATTGTGATTGTGTAGCTCATTTAAAAGTGTAATGTAAAATTAAGAAGGATAGGTTAATAAAATCATCTATATTAGTCAAACTTATACTCATGTTTGTTAGATTTTCTATATGTACAGAAATATATTTCAGATGAATTGGCATTCTTCAAAACTTTCAAAGACTACACAATATGGCATTTAAATTTTTTTTTTAAAGAACTTAGGGCTTTTCATGACAATGAGACACATCTGTTCCTGGCAAAACTAATCTACTTCAAAAGGAAGATGGGCATCAAAGAGGTTCTTTATGGATTTGGTTAGTTATTTGTTCAAGAAACTGCTCTTTCTTAGGCTGATTGATAAACTGGACATGCATGACCCACAGTAAAATGACTGCTGAACTTGTCTAAAGGTTAGATGTTCCTTTGGGGTTCCTGCTACATGAAAGTCTTCCGGACATTCTGCAGAACAGAGAAGAAAGTGACTGACAAACTGCCAATATAGGTGGAACTGGTTTTGTAATTTCTTGCTTCATGAAAATCTCTGTTGGATACTATGGACCAGTAGACTGAAGATGGATGTCCAAATGGTACAGAACAACTTTAGATGAATGTCCAGGCACAAGATGTCTCTTTCAATTCTAGAGTATTGGAAGTTACTTACAATGTGCTTCCTGTTTACTTAGGTAATATTATATCCTTCTGGAGTCTTTGATGGATTTGAAGAATTTATAGTTATAGTTTTCCTTAGTTATGATGAAAGATAAAGAAGATATAAATATTGTAACTGTAATTCTTGTTTGATACCTGTTTTGTTATATACAATTTTATTATGTTAAAGTTAAAACCTTTCTTTTTATTTAAACAGAAAAAGGGAGGTGATGTGGGAATCCCCTCTGTGTTCTGTGATTACCATTAATGAATAAAGAAACTGCTTTGGACATATAGCAATGCAGAACTGAGGTAGGCATGGAAAGCTATGCTGAATGCTGGGAGAAAGAAGGGTGGAGTCAGTGAGAAGCCAGGTAGCCACTGCCAGAATCAGACATGCTGAATTTTTTTCCAGTAAGCCACTGCCATGTGGCAATACACAGATTAATGGAGATGGGTTAAATTCATATATAAGAGTTATCCAATGAGAAGCTAGAGCAAATGGGCCAAGTAGTGATTTAATTAATATGGTTTCTGTGCAATTGTTTTGTGTCTAAGTTTGCTGGACAGCCAGAACCCAACAAGCTACCTCCCTCCAACATTCCATGGATTTGAAAAAAGCATGGCATATCAAGTTGAGTTAGTACTGTGTTCCTCCCTCTGCATTAAGGCTGGGTGAGGTAATTCATCATGGGCAACTGGTTCCTAAAAATATTTGTTATTGAAATTACCTGGCATGAGTGAGAAGAAAACACTGAACATGCACGAAAATCACTCCAGGAGTTTATGTGGGGGAAGTTGTTCAGGCCTGGTGAGGGTGTTGTTCAGGGAGAGGGCTTGAAGATGGTGCATCCAGCTTTTAAGGGCTGCTTAGTTCATGCAAACAGGGATGACGTGGCTATGTCCTATTCAAATGACATGCACACAAGGGCTCTTGTATCTACATCATTCATAGGTGATGAAATCATGCCACATGTGGGCCCTTTAAGATCCCTGGGACAATTAGACACTTCTGCCTGGAGGCTTGTCTGCACATGTGTGGTCCTATAACCATGAACTGTCAGCTATTCTGTGGCTAAATCATAACATTCCACCCTTTTGTTCATTATAAAAATTTAGGGTGTTTAGGGTCTTTAACTGGTGGGAATGGGGCAAAAATTTGGGGAGATTGGAGTCTTTAGTGGGTAGGGAATGGGGCATGGTAAGTTCTCTCATGACTGTTTCCTGCTGATTTTGTGACTATTGTCAAGTCCCTAGAGACTGCTTTTTGCTGATTTTGTGGGCATCAGAGAATTGAGATACTTGATCACGTCCTGGGATGGCTGATTACTTTTGTGTTTTTTCCAGTCCCTGTTCAACTGGCTGGCTGGCACTTTGGACTTCACAATATGCTGGAAAAGTAGAAAATTATGTCTTGAAAAGATTTCAGATCTTGGTGATTAAGGGAGGAAGTCCCAAGATGGAAGATAGAGGGGAACTGGAGGAGGGAATTTCCCAAGGGTTCTCAACACCAGGAAAAATAAGGGAAGAGTTAAATGATACTTATTCTATGTGAGTCTGTTTCATTTAGATAGGTCCAAATGACTCCCTGGAGCTTATAAAAAATGTTTGAAAGGAAATAAATTTTAGACACATTAAAAGCTTGTGATTATAATGGTATAGTGTTGGAATAGAAGACATGTGGAGAAGGAAGGAAAAGAAGGAAATTATTAGAAAGGGTAATTATTAGACCGCTCAGTGTTTTACATGAAGCAAATCTTAAGGCACTTGTTCTCTTTAACATCATGGTATTACCTTAACGTCCAGGAGACACTGCTACAGTCAATGATAAACCTGTTATGTTAAAGTCTGTTTGTAAGTTTTTCAGAGTCTTGGGCTGTGAATGACCCCAAACTTGTTATTGTTTCTTACCACCTAGGCTTTTGGCAATCCTTGTACCTCCAGCTCTCTGTTTAATGATGGTCTCTGTAATAACAGCTGAGTGGTTAACTGGAAATTTAAATATGACATTGGAGATATAGATTAGATGGTAAGGCAGATGGGAGAAAGAGATTAAGGAGAATATATATATATATATATATATATATATATATTTGCACAGGAGGGCTAAGCATAGTGATGAAACTTTTATTTTTCTGGAACTGGAGAAAAAGTGGCTGATCTTGGTATCCTCTGGAATGTAAGGGAGTAGAGCCATGTTTGAGTTACCATATATGAGGCATATCATGAGCTGGACAAGTAAGATGTTTAAAGTGAGAGAGATGGATCCAATGAGAGAGTCCCTCGAGCATGGCAGCTGTGGGAGTTATAAGAATTACTTTAAAGGGGCCCTGCCATTCAGGGAAAAGGGGTGAGAGGTATTGGTCTGGGGAGAAAATAGTACCTGATCTCCTAATTTTATTGTTGGTGGGCATGAATTGGCACATGGTTGGAGTAATGAGTAGTTAGTAAAATCCCATAATAGGGAGCAAATATGAGATAACAGTGGAGTAAGCAAGTGATCTGGAAGGGGAGAGGTTTTAGGTGAGAGACCAGGGGTTAAAACTAGCCACCCATACATGAGTTCAAAGGGAAAGATGGAAAGGGGGCTTTTGGGGAGAGCCTGTTGGACTAGATGTCCAAACATCAGGGAGGAGCTCCAGACACCACTCTCATAAGCACAATTCATGCAAAAGCAAGAAGACTTTTATTCTGTCATGATAGGGTCCTTCAGCTTCGGGATATGAAGGACCTCTGATAGCTGTTACAGTCCATATTTAAAAGCTAAAAGCCACAGACACAAGGGAGAACATGTAGGTTGTTTTTCGACTTATTGGACTGGCTTATTCAAAGGGTTACTAGCAGTGATTGGTCTGTTCCAGGGCAGGAGAATTGCTGCGTGTTCAGGTGATAAGGGAGAGCATCTGTGGTCCATCCTGACCTTAGTCCAATGACTAAATCAATACATCAGGAACTGAGTCAACATCTGTGGATTGTGTTTGCCTCAATTCCCAGAACGGAGTTATGTTTGAAGATTATTCACAAGGACACAGGAGGATGAGCAGTCCAGTATGTGTGTGTGTGGGGGGGGGGAACTGTCTCTTCTCCAAGACAGTGTGAGTGTAAGATTTTAGAAAAATGTCTTAAGGTTGAGGGGGTTTCCAAATGCATTTAGAGTCTTTCAATTCCAAAGCCTAAGAAGGGCCAGAGTCAAAAGTTTTGTCCAGTCAAGTTGAAGCTCCTGTGACATCTTAACAAGAACTTTTTTTTTAAAGGAATGGTTTGTTCTACCTCCCCAGAAGACTGAGTATGGTATGGGAGATGAAAATGTCAGGGATTGTTAAGAATCTTAGATAAAGTTTGCGAGATTTGGGAGGTAAATTCTGGGCCATTATCTGACAGAAGAGATTTTGGCATTCCAAACCAGGGAATAGTTTCTCACAGAATACTTGGGAAACTGTCTGGGTCCTCTTGTTAGTGGTGGGAAACATTTCAATCCACCCAGACATGGTGTCCTCCAAAACCAAGAGATATTTAACTGACTGTGAGCATATGAAAAAATCAAGCTGCTAGTCAATTCGTGGAAGGGAGCCTTTGGCCTGGTGAGTGAGAAAAGGGAAGCTACAATATTTGGTCTTATGATCTGACTTTTGACAATTTTTACAAGAGGCAGTGACAGCTTTTAAGAACTCTAAGTCCTCAGGGGTGGGTTGGAGGTGAACTTTGACAAAATGAAACATAGCTTTGCTATTAGGATGAAAGAGCTGATGTAAGCAGGACAGAATTTGTCAGGTGTCAGGGGGGTGTCTATGAGAATATGCGCTGTACTGTATGAACTCCCTGGGGTGACTGAGGTAGGTTTGAGCTCTGGAAAGCTGCTGTTCTAGCTTCTTGGTCAGCCCATTATTTCCTTTGGAAATAATGGAAGTGTCAGTCTGATGAGACCAACAGTGAATATTTCCTATAGCCTTGGAAAGATGGGAATCTTTTAGCAAGTCCATAATGTAACCTGATTTAGTTATGGATCCTCCTTTCATTATAAGAAGTCTACACTTCTTCCAGATATCTGTTTGGGACAGGAAGATGTAAAAGGTATATTCTGAGTCTGTGTAAACATTTAAAAATTGACTGTCACTTTGGTAACTGGAAGGCATGGGTAAGGACTATTAATTTAGCTTGTTGATTAGTGGTATGGGCAAGGACAGCTCATGGTGGGAGAAGGCAGTGGTGGGTGACCCAAAAGTTAGTTTCCACACATAAAAAGCTCAGTGGCAAATAACACATGTATTGTGTGTGGTGAGGTCCAGCTTCTTTGACAGGTATGCTACAGGTAGAAAAGGTAGGTCCCAGCTGATTCCAAGGGCATATTTCTCCTTCTCTGTTATATATATAGAGAAAGGATGTGTTAAATCTTGGAGATGCAGAGCTGCGGCCTGGATAAGGGCTCATAGGAGTTTCTGAAATGGCTTAGTAATGGGATGGAGAAGGGGCTCATGCAGAGAGTTGGGAGCTGCCTCATATAAGGGGCAGGTGATGAGAGAAAAAGAGGGAATCCAGGAATGCAGAAAGCCAGATATTCCTAGGAACTTCTTTTGTAGAAGAAGGGACTGCAAGGGACTGAATTAACTTTTTTCTGTCTAGGGTAATAGCTTTTTGGTTTGGGATAATACTTAATCCCAAGTAAATGCCCTGAGAGGTAGACAATTGGACCTTAGAAGATAAGACTCTATAGCCCTTTGGGGGCAGGAAATTTAAAAGAGTAGAGGTATCAGTTTTGCTGATCTCCAAGGATGCGCTGCAAAGTAAAATATTATATACATACTGTATGAATTTAGACTTAGGGAGAGAGTGAGAGTAGATCAGAAGCTAAAGTCTGACCAAAATAGGTGTGGGATGTCTTGGAATCCCTGGAGAAGGATGGTTCTGGTGAGCTGTATGGAGAGGTGAGTGTCAGGGTCAGTCAAAGTGAAAGCAAAGATATTTTGAGATTTAGAGCTGAGAAGAATAGAGAAATAAGCATTCTTGAGATCTAGAACTGAGAAGTTGGAGGTTCCTGGGGGGATAGGCGAAAGAAGTGTGTAAGGGTTAGGCACTACATGATGAAGAAGGACTGCTGTGGAATTAATGAGCCAGAGGTCTTGAACCAGACAATAGGTTCCATTGGGTTTTTTAACAGCAAATATAGGGGTGTTCAAGGGAGAGGAAGTGGAGCAAGGTAGCTTTTTTTCTTCTAAAGTCATAGATAATTGGTTTAAGTCCCCCACAGCTCTGAAAGAGGGGGAGTACTGGGTTTGGATAATGTACTTAGTAGGATCTTGTAATTGGATAATGATGAGGGAATGGTGTTTAGTAACAGAGGGGTTTTGAGTGTCCCAGACTTGGGGGGTTCACCTGAAAGGCTGGTAGAGGAAGAGACACATTGTAACTGGAAGGTTTGGAGGCTAGAAGGAGAAAGAAAGGAGCTATTGGTGAGTCTAGGGCAAGGTGAATGGAAGAAGCATATGAAATGAAAGCTTCTACTTTTGTTAAAATATCTCTTCCCATAAGAGGTACCAGGCAGGTTGGCATGACTAAATGAATTAGTGAGAAATATACCCATAAAAACACAATTAAATAGCATGGTTTGTTCCTTTATCCTGACAAAAGAGAGGTAGGACCCGAGAATTTCCTCAGTACCAAGTCTGTGATTTTGGTGTCCAAGAGAAAGGTGATGGGTCGTCATGATACTGTTATTTTTACCCATGTATCCCTTTTACAGATGATGGTTGTGGTCAGGTCAAAGGAACCTGGGCAGCTTCCCTCATCTATGGCCAGGCCTAGAATGAGAACTTGAGAATTTTCTGTGCTTGATATCTCCTTACCACAATGTGCACAAGGCAATTGACTTCCCAATGTCCTTCCCTATGGCATCTTGGACAAGGTCTCACGGGATCAAAATGAGGATTTGGGCATGCTTGGGCCCACATTTAAGACATGGGTCTGGTGGTTCATAAATCCCAGAGGGCAAGGTTGCATCATGGACAGCATGGATCAGGCAATCTGTTGCCTCAGCCACTTGGAGGGCCATGGCTAGTCCATGATTATGGTGGTTGCAGGCTTTGTAATTCCTTGCATGGTACATCTTAAAAGTCAACTGTAAGACTTCAGTCTGTGGGGTCAAGGGGCCTTTCTCCAAATGTCAAAATATAGCCTTAATATCAGGGTTGCACCTAGAAAAAAAAAAGAGTTATGAGTTCATCTTCCATGGTTTCTGAATCTAAGTTAGTATATTGTAACAGGGTTTTAGTTAGGCACTCCAAAAATGTAGAAGGATTTTCCTTAATATCTAGACTGACCTCTGAAAGATTATTATGGTTTACTGGCTTTAATCAAACCTTACAGAGACCTGCCAGAAGGCAAGTCAAAAATTGGTCCCTAGATAAAATTCCACATGGGGTGTTTTAATCCCAGTGTGATTCCTTCTTGAGGACCACCTCTGCTCCCAGGAGGTGTGTTGCATGTGCTTGATGAACTTGTCTGCATGTAGTCTGGCCTAATCCCAAAATTTCCTGCATTCTTCAGGAAGTAGGTTATTAGATAGAATCATATAGCTATGATGAAATGTGAGATTATAAGACTGGGCAATATATTGGAATTGGTTTATGAAAGAGGTAGAATTAGATGTATAGAACCCCAGTTTTTGTTCTATATGGTGGAGTTCTGAGAGGGAGAAAGGGATGTGGAGCCTAACCAATCCAACTACACTGGCCACCTCTCACAATGGGAGAATTGCAGCTGGCTTTGTTTGGTCAGGGTTGGGTTCCACAGCAGCAGCATGTGAGCATGTGAGAGGAGGGGTAAAGGTGGGTGCCAGAGCTGGGCAACTTCTGTGGCCTGGCACCAGAGAGGACGAATGATCTAGTCAGGCTGATAGAGTAGTTATTTGAAGAGGGGGAGAAGGAGCTGAAGAGGGCAGTGGAGTATGCTTTAAGTGTGTACCAGAGGAGGGAAGTGGCAATGCAAACGATGAGCCAGCAGGCATATCTGTCTGCTGAGATTGAAAAGGTGTGTGTTCCTTAGCACAGTCCAGGGCAGGAGCTGAAGGAGCAGGAGCAGGAGTGGCGGGAGCAGGAGTAGCTACCTGCTGATATCAAAAAGGTGGGAGTTTGTTAGCTAGGTCCAGAGCAGAAGTGGAGTGTTCCTCCAAGTCAGATGACATAGCCAGGAACATGTGAGCAGGCAAACAACTTTCAATGACAGAAGGCTTAGTCTTAGAGCTTAGATAGTAAAAGGCTTGGGTATAAGGAAACTCCTTCAATTTGCCTGTGTGCTGACAATAGCTAGAAAGTTCTTGTAGAATATAACGATCAAAGTTGCCATTAGTCAACCACTTTAAATTGTTATCTAAATTGTAACAGGGCCATTTTTTTTAACAAGAATGGATAAGTGTGGGAAGCCATAAGTAGAGCATTAAGGCCTGGGGTTTCAGGGCCTCAAAAAGGCAATCCATGGGGGAGGTTGGATGGATGTTCTTTGATGGCTTGCTACCCATAGCTGAAACTGTGAAAACCCATGAAAACAGCGACACCACAAATCTTATAGGCAGAGTATAAAATGGTGGTGAACACCACAGGGCTTGTAAAAGAGCATCCTCTATCTACAGGTAGTTAAAGCCTGACTGGCTTGAGTCCAAGTGACCCAGGAGGCAGAGATGCTAGATGTCTTTCTGAGCAGTTTCTCACAGTGCAGACCATTGATGAGTGGGCCAAAAGAAAAGAAAAGACAAAAAAAATCCAATGCAGTTGGGCTAACCCTGGGTTGTCCAATCACAATTTTAGCTAAGGGAAACAATCCAGAGATGAATGTTAGTGAAGAGCTCAACTGTAGCCAAGGAGGCCATGGTTGGGGGCTGTACCCCTATCTCTAGGAACACCAGAAGATTTCCAGGAGCTCAACAGTCAATTCCTTGGGTTTGGAGAAATAGTTAAACTGACCAGAATGGGGAAACTCACCAATTGAAGCCAGTGCTGTGCATAGAGGACATGCTCAGGCAGATGGAACATGAAGTTGTTGTGGAAAAAAAAAAAAAACCTGGCTCCAGATCCTGACCCTGGGAGAGGGGCGGGAGAGCCTCCCTAATCTCATAGCACCAATGAAATTACCTGATGCAAGTGAGAAAAAAAAAAAAAAAACACTGAACATGCAACAAACCCACTAAGGTGTTTATTACGGGTTAGGGTTTACAGGCCTGGTGAGTTTGGTGTGCAGAGAGAAGGCTTGAAAATGACACACTCAGCTTTTAAGTGTTGCCTAGCATATGTGCACAAGGGGATGATGTGGCTATGTCATATGCAGATGACAGAGCTTACACATGCACACAAGTGCTCATGTAGCTGCATCATATGTAGGTGTTTCAACCATGCCATATGTTCATCATGTGGGGCCCGTTAAGATCCCTGGGGCCATTAGACACCTCTATCTATGGGCTTGTCCACACATGTGTGGCCCTAGATCCTGGAAGTGTCAGCCATGCTGTGACTGAATTAGTCATTCTGTGGCTGAATCATAAAAGTCATAATGACATCTTACATTTGTTATCAAATGATGGAGGAGGGTCTATGTGTTACTTTCATTGGCTAATAAAGAAACTGCCTTGGCCCTGATAAGACAGAAAATTAGGTAGGTGGAGTAGACAGAACAGAATGCTGGGAGAAAGAAGCAGATTCAGGCAGTCGCCATGATTCTCCTCTCCAAGACAGATGCAGATTAAAATTTTACCCGTAAGCTAACACCTCGTGATGGTACACAGATTATTAGAAATGGGTTAATCTAGATGTGAGAGCTAGCCAGTAAGAGAATAGAGCTAATGGGCCAAGCAGTATTTAAAAGAATACAATTTATGTGTTGTTATTTCCAGGTATAAAGCTAGCTGTGCGGGAGCTGGGTGGGAACGCAGCCTGCCGCTCCATACTACAATCAAACTTGGGGGTGCTTCTGTCCTAAATCAAGTATGGCCAATCTTCGTCAATAGCCAGCTAAAATATCCAAATTAAAAGTAGAAAGCAGACTGAAGAAAATTTTTTTTCAGTGTGATAACTTTTGCAAGAGGAAAAAAAAACGATCCAGAGAATTTTGTGAAAGTATTCCCAGTTCTGAGGTAACAATAAAATCCAAGCAGAATCCAGGATAAATACATCTAACAGTTTTGAGGCCGGGCAATAGCGCAAGCCCAAGGATGCAAGCTCACAATGAGTAAGCAACATTGTCTAATACAACCTGTCAGCAGACAAAAATCATGGTAACTAATGATGCATGCTCATAGCCAATCACAACACACCAAAAGTGACTGCCAGTTTCTAAAGGACCAGTAAGAAACATTCCTACAGCAACTCAATTTCCCTAACTCCATAAAAATACCTGACCTTTTAACAGTAAATAGACCCTGCATTGGAATCTCTCAGAGTCTGCTTAGCAGACTCTCACCACATTGCCTTAGCATCTTCTCACCACTCACCTTTTCCCCCACAACCCCCAGGAAACATTGACAGCACAACAGACAGCAACAGCCTGCAAAATCTAGAGTTCCTATAAGGTTTCCCATCTACCACTGAGCACTCATTATTTGGGTTTCAGTATTACCCTGTAAGGTGGTCTGTCAAATTCATAGAAAGTATGTATAAAACATACTTTCTAAAGGCAAATGTCACATGCGAAACTTGACTTTTTCAAATAACTCTTTATACAGTTTTCTCTATAGGACTGGCATTACAGCTAAAACCTGATACTAGCCCTGCTTATTTTAACAAAACCTTTAAAGAATTTTGCAATTAATGAAATATTAATCAAGTTACTAGGATCCTTTACAATCCACAGAGTAAGGCTTTTATGAAACAACATTGTCAGATACTTAAATGGCAAATTTAAAAGGGGGGTAATATTCACCCAGATAAATCTCCACATTGTATGTGATATTTAGCGATTCTAACTTTATTATTTTTAATTTATTTTCACTTTAAATGCTAATGCTTTTTCTGCCATCCAAAATGATTTGCTCTTAAGGCAGTATTCCTGAAGTATTATGGTAAGTGAAAAAATCTAAACGCTGATCTATAGCCTGATGTTCTTCTAACATTGGATACAAGTTATGCTTTATCTTTTATGACAGTGAACAAATTCCTGCATGATTCTAGCTCTGATGCATCAGATCAGTACAGAAATCCAGAGACCACCATACAAATGAAATGTCTGATGGTAGTGACAAACTCATCAGAAGGAGAGATCCCAAGAGTCAGCTGAGAACTTGGGGGGACATCCTCATTTTATCCTGTCAACCTGAGACTTTGAGAAAACAAGGCTACAGTATTACTGACCCCCAAATTATGCCTTTAAAGTATACTGAGCATCCATATTACATATTAATTTTTAGATCATCAATGTAAAATTCAAACATCTTTTGCCAGGGAAATAAAACATACACCTGTAAAAGACAGTATGATGTTTTGTCATTCTAAGGATTTTTATTATTTTTTGTATTTTTGTTAGAAATCTCAAACAATATTACATGATTATATGTCCTATAGTAGAAAAACTACTAATAGTACAGAAAAAAATAATAAAATTTAATCAAGAGATAGGTGAATTGAGGACTACAGCTTTACAAAAATAGAGCTATTTTAGATTATTTGTTGTTCAAGCATAATCTTGGTAGTCAACAATTTCTTGGTATGTTTTGCTTTATGTGTCAGATTTTTCTCGTACTATTGATGATCATCTTAATAATCTGCATAAAAGTTAAACAAAATCTCACAGGTAACTTTTAAATTGCTATTATGGTTAAGATGGTTTTGTCTTTTCTTGGTCCTCTCCTTATAGTTATTTTTTGCTTGCTTATATAATGCCAATAGCCAGGAGGGCAATGCATTTTACTCTATCCTCTTTCTAGGCACTATTTTTTGTAGTTGTTATTAAAAATTAGTAAGGAAGAGAAGTATAAGTTACAAACTTCTTGGGCTGGCTGATATATAAGTGTTTTACATCACTCCTGATCCTGCCTAGGACTGTTTCCATCAGTCCATCAGGAGAATCCCACTGCATGAGAAATAAAAGATTTTGGACTTAAGTGGCTAGGCTTTGGTCATAGGTCTAGAGGTGTAGACAATGCCAGTCTTCTTGTGGTTTCTGGAAAGTTCTGGAAGTTCACCACCTCACATAGACATGTCCCCTCTTCCCATCTGTCTGCCTATCAGAGTGTTTGTCTAATTCCTTGTTCCTCAAAAAAAAAAAAAAAAAAAAAAAAAAAAAAAAAAAAAAAAAAAAACAAAAAAAAAAAAACCTCTCAGATCATAATAAGGTCTTGCTACTGTCCCTGCTTTCTTCTAGAAAACAAAAGAATGGGTTAGGAAGCCTAAAATTTAGGAAAGCAGGGTATGAGATAATATCTTCTACAAGTGACAGAGAACTGATACCCATGAAATCTCAAAAATATGTTTACCTAAACATAAGCTATGTAAGGGAAATATCATTGCATATGCTAACATAAGTGGGGGGAATACTTAGGGCCCCAATCCTTGTTGAAGACCTATAGTATAGACAATAAATGACTGCTGAGGAAGAATCAGTTTTCTACACAATCAAGGCCACTGATAGGTTATCCAGTCTCAAGTGGTCAGCCCTAAGGCACAAAAATATAAGGAACATTTAAATCTGAGGAGTGTGGAGAGAAAGACATAAAAAGAAATGCCATATGGGTAAATAAATGGTTGGAGTGATAACAATACAATAATCATATAAAAATTTCAATGAAATGAAAATTTTTAAATGAGATATGTCTATTCTTTTTTAATGACTGAGTGTTCTACTTTCTTTGCCTTTTCTCCAAAACTCTGCCATTATTTCATCCCTTCATGCAACCTGTTGTTGAGAGGCTTTATGGAGCATTTATTTGAGTTCCTTCAATGTCCTTTTCTACTACATTAGTTTATTTTTTCTTTTTTTTAAAAAAATTCTGCTTTTATAGTCCTTTTGAACTTTTTATATCAATTAGCTGTTTGTGTGAGGGGGGGAGGTCATTTTCACCCATTGATTTCTTTGAACATAATAACAATCATTCTTTTTAAGTCTTTATGTGTGATCTCCTCTGATTCATTCTTATTCTGTATTATGACTGTGAAATTAGTCATGTTTGGAGGAGTCTTCCTACTAGGCTGTCTCATTGAGCCTTAATGTGAGTGATGTGCTTAATCTTGTTGTGTCTTGTTATGCCATGTTCAGTTGACATCACTGGGCAGCCTGATCTTTTCTGAAGGGAAATGGAGGAGGAGTAGAGCTGAGGAAGAGAAGAAGGGGAAACTGGAAAAAGTGGAGGGATGGAGGCTGGAATCAGGATATATTGTATAGGGAAGAATAAGCAACAAGAAAGAAGAAATAATGATGACTTGAATGAATGAATCAGGTTTTGATAACTATTAATGAAAGAACAGAATGTGAGAACCTTTTGTTCTCTATGTTAAAAGAACTGAACTTTAAAGCTAGGTGTAATTGAGTCTTGCAGAATGAGTAATACAAATTCATATCTGAAAAAAATGACTACCTACTGCCTACTAATTGGTTGGCAGATTACAATTTGTTTGAAATCACAAGAAAAATATTTAGAAAATATAGCACCACACAAATTTACCATTGGTAGAGATATATAAGCATCTTTAAAAAAGTAGCTTCTTTAAATTCACTATGTGTGTTAGCTACAGTTTTGCTACCCATTCACCTCATTTAATAGTTGAGAATAAATAATGATCCTTGTGAATTGATTTTGATTCTGATCCTCAGTAATAATCAACTGAAAATATATTGTACTACATTTTTATTAAGTCTTTGAGAATTTCATATATTCACACAGTATATTTTGAATGTATTCTTTCCCACTGACACTTAACTCCTCCCAAATCCATGCTCTCACCACCATTCAACTTGTCTTCCAAATTTTAAAAATGGCATGATCTATGGTTTAGTTTTAAAATATTAAATTGGTAAGCTTTTTGTTGGTTAATTGTTAATTATAAAACATTGGTGCTCAGTATAAAGTGTTCATAAAAATATACCAGGTTACTTTTGATTTTAGTTGTTAAATATTTCTTTGCAGAAACTAAAATTTTAACCATCATTTCTTGGTCAAATGAGAGCACTGGGTTCTTTTCTTACTGAGTTGTTTAGATACTTTGTTTAACTTCTTAAAATTTATGCACCCTGATCTTTCAAACTTTATGAGGCACAGCCGTCTAAGCATTTTGTATACCCCATGCTCAATTCTGAATATAATAAGTCAATATCAATTTTCTGAGAAATGTATAGGCAATGCACAATGATTTATGAACCTCATGGCATTTAAGGTACACAGGTACAATATCTTTGAGCTTTGGGTTTAAAAATTAGTGCTTTGTGTAATATATTGCACTACAATAGAATCATCTAATAAAGTAAGTAATAAAGAGTATTGTGAAATGGCTAAAACATTCTTGTTTATTTAGGAAAGAAATACACAATTGAAGTAATATTTCTCCAAACCTTCCCTTCACATGGAAAAAGAGCTTCAAATATAAAATAAAAATTTTTTAATATTTCATTTTGACATAAATGTATATAGTGTCATGAAATGTTGCATCATATAAAACAAAATTAAGATTTCTATTAACTATTTAAATTATGTGTTTATCAATTTCTCATGATAAAAAAAATGATGTGGTGACCGCATGAACAATGTGCTTGTACCCTTCACAAATTTTTTTTTGAGACAAAGTTTCTCTGTGTAGCAGCCCTAACTGTCCTGGAACTAGCTCTAATAGAACAGGCTGGCATCAAACTCACAGAGATTCTCTTGCCTCTGCCTCCTGAGTATTTCTTCACACACACACACACACACACACACACACACACACACACAAAACTATTCAAGTTTTAAAAGTTCAAATTCACAAAGAACAAGTACTATGATTTTTTTATTACAAATAAGTGTTCTACTAATAAATTCATCCATATATATTTAAATCAACTTGTTGGTATATTGATTGTTAAAATATCCAACTTGATTTTCTTGATATGAATATGAAGGCAAAATACTTTTGTGTTGTTTCTGATCAAACTGTGAAGCAACAAAGACAAAAATGATAAATACATTGAAAAAACTTGTTAATTATTTGTGTTCTTTATTATTTTTATAGGAATTAAAATAAAATTAATAAGATAATTTTTGTGTATTTTTCAAGATAGGGTTTCTCTGTGTAGCTGTGGAGCCTGTCATGGAACTCACTCTGTAGACCAGGCTGGCCTCAAACTCCCCTTAGCTCAGTCAGGCACACTGTCTCAGTGGGTGAACCTCTTGGTTCTGACTTCCTTGCACATATTTTTCCTCCTTCTGCTCTTGCTCTTCAACTGGACCTTGGGAGCTCAGTCCAGTGATCCGATGTGGGTGTCTTTCTCTGTCTCCATCCATTGCCGGATGAAGGTTCTATGGTGATATTCAAGATAGTCATCAGTCTTACTATGGGGCAAGATCAGTTCAGGCCCCCTCTCCTCCACTTGCCATATGTTCTGAAAGAAGGGCAGAAATGAGTCATACATAACAGAAGTAGAGTACAGTTGGGTGCAGGCCAGGGAAAAGACAGCCGGCGAGTCAGCAGAGAGCTTGGTGTCTTTAGTCATGTTTTGGGAAAAGGAAACACCTTTTCTAAGAAGTGGTCATGGTATAAGTCTTTGTGTGTTTACAGATTCTGTTATTCAATTAGAAATTTACTTGAAACATATTAAAAAGTAATACATATTTGTAAAGGAAGGTGATTACTAGAGTTCTGTCAAGCTAAAATTTACAAGGGCTGTGGAAATGGAAAAGTAGCTAAGAGCATATACTGCTTTTGCAGAGAAACCAAGTTTGATCCCCAGCACCCACATCCAGTTTCTTATAACTACACAAATATCTATAATTCCTGCTTTACAGCACCCAATTTTCTGACTTGCATGAGCATTGTTTCACGCACACACACACACACACACACACACACACACACACACACACACTTAAAAAGTAAAAATAAAATCACAGAAATAGCTTACTGGGTTTAAAAGATGATTAACGGGGAGATGATTAACGAAGTTATTTTAATATTTCAAGTCTGACTCAAGGTGCTCCGAACTAGCATAGATGAAATTATGAAGTTATATAAAGAGGTTAAAGTCTTTTCATATGAAAAGTCACGGGGATTAATGTGGAGTTCAGAAAATTATTATCTGTTTTTGATGCTTCAAGGGTATTCACTTGGAATGACAGACATAATATCAGGACTGAGAAGGAAAGATCAGTTTTTCCTGAAAGAACCTTAATAAATTTACATTTCACAAATTGTCTTAAAATTCCTAATGGTAAATAAGATCACCAGAACAAAATTTGAGCGATGGGAAGAGGGTGCAGAAGAGAATGCTTAGCAATTTAGCAAAACTAGGCAGAAAACACTTAAGGAGGTTGGGAAATTAAAAGAGAGACTCTGAAGAGCACTGTGTCATTTTGACATAAAAATGTCCAGAGAGACAATAAAATGATGAACGGTCACTATGAAACCATAGGAAGAAGAGGATGAGGAGCTCCACGGCAGAAGGGCTGGTACTCGTGAAGACAGGACCTCAACTATATTAGGTTGAAGTGATGTGGTCTCTATGGTGAGGATAACAGCTGTGTCTGTCACTCTAGTGGTGTGTGCATTTCCTGAAACCCCCTTGATGCTCATGCTTGAGGACATTGCTCTGCTGTGGCTTCCAATATAACAGAAAGTACAGTTGACAGCACTGTTTTATCCTTGTAAGCTGAATTCAGGCATCTGCCAAGGGACATGGCACTACCTAATTTGATTTTTATGGCAGCCTTTCTCAAAAACATGTACAGCAATCTGCGATTTATCTTAGTCTTTCTTGGTCAAAGACCAGTATAGCAATCCACGATTTTCCTAGTCTCTTTTCAATGAAGTGAGCACAGTTTGGATAAGGGCATTTTACCAAAACTTCTTGGACTCTGGAATAATTGGCAGTAGTCATATGTTTACTGAATGAAACATGAAAGTACCAGGGTGTGGATGTGCTTGGGGTGGGAGGAGAGCATACACTCTTTATTTTTAACACCATTGAGCACATGAAGAGAAATGAAAGAAAAATTTAAGATACTCGAACAGAAGCTAAATGTTTCACATGTTTTGGAATAGTTTGGTGGACAGCAGAGTGTGTTGGAGGGATTATAAATATCTCAACATATGTGTATGTGTTAGGCAAAAACTTTATGCTCATTTCACATAATTTTATCCTAAGATTATATATTACTTTTAATCTTTAATACACCATTCTTACTACTTCCATATACTTTATTTCTTCAAAGGGATTAATGGAAGTTAATAAAATTAATACACTGTTTCAGTCATTAAGAGAGTAAGAGAAACATATATCACATTTAAATCAGTTAGGAGCGAAAGCTGTTATGTGAGTAATGATGCATTACTAAAGACTTAGTTCAGAAAATATTAAAGTATATGGTCCTTTATGACCTTGAGAGGGATAGCGATGTGGTTTCAAAATGCCATTTCAATATTCAACATGCTTCTAATTAGGTAGCTCGTTTTCAAAAATCCGTATTCCTTCCTATGTGAGGTCATGAAAATAGTAAGCTGCCATTAACCAAAGTTTTAATCAATTACCATAGCATTTTTGATGGTGAAAGCAGTATTTTTAAAATGCCAGTTCTGGCAACCATGTGCAGATTTCTTTTTATATCTAGCATGAGTCTGGGTAGGATAGAATGATGGAATAGTATGAAGAAGCTCAGCCTGCATTTGTCATCGGTAGACATTAAAATAAAATCCAGTTATCCTTCACTTCATTGTGCCTATTTTATTCATTTGAAAATGAGTGTTTTTAAACAAGAGCAAATTTACATGTATTGTAAATAAGGGATCATATATAGCTTTGTGAACAGGGTAAAAACATAGAGGTTCTTTAGTGTCTCAAAGAACTTATGTTTATAATGCTACAGATATACTGATAATAATACAATGAAGGGCTGAACAGAGATACTATGGCATGTAGGATTTTTTTAGGAGATATTGAGAATTGTGAGATCAGGTAAGAAATAATAAATGTTATTTTTCCTGATTCTCCAAACACTGTCTTAATTAGAGGTAAATGTGTTACACTAATAATGAGACAGGCATGTGGCAAAACGTGTTTTCTTCTTAATTGTTTTTTTTTTGTTTTAATTGGATTTTGAAAATGTTTAATAATATAAGCAACCTATTTAAAATATGGAACACACATTTGAGAGCAGACCTAACCAGAATTTTGTACAACAACAAACAAAATGAGGAGCTAGTTTGCCAAAACAAGAATCTATTTAATCAAATACCAAAGTAGACTAAGTTGTCTCTTATACTCATGAAGAAGTGCCAGGAGAATTTAAGGAAGTTATGGTGGTGCCAGATATTGCAACTGCCATGCGGTAAAAGACTGGTATGGAAACAATTGCCAAGATAAACACTGTCATGTGATTGAAATTCATATACCTTTGGGATAAAGCATCTAATCTTTGTGAAGGACATAATTACATATTTCAGGCTTTCACTGGTGTGTGTGTGTGTGTGTGTGTGTATGTGTGGTGTGTGTGTGTGTACACGTGCCATGGTGCACAAGTAGAGGTCATATACTGCGCAGGTTCTGGGACTCAAACTCACATAATTAGTTTTGGTGTCAAACACTATTACCTGCCAAGTCATTTCACCAGCCCCAAGGATTTCTTTCTTCAGCACATCTTCATATCTTAGGTGGATTTCTCTAATTCCTATCAAACAAATTTTGACTTGTTTACTCTTCGTGCATAAATATATAATCCATATCAACTCCATTAGCTCAAGTAATCCCATTTCTTTTTCTTAGAGCTATGTGGCCCATAAATCATTATTGGCAGGCCAATTTTTAATTTTTACTGAGACTTCATTTTCAATGTCTTCAATGATCATAACTTGTTCTTTACTGATTATACCAGTGGTAAAGTTAATTTCGTCTGTTTTATGTTCTGGAAAGTCATCATGTCTAATTTTTCCATGAATGTGGTTACTTAACATTGCTATTGTAAACTACACTGGTTTGTAACTAAGGATTCATTTTTGGCTCTCATCAAGACAAAGAAGTCAAGTCAACAAGGAGTTCCGAGCAGTTATATCACATTCTGAAAGCAGGTACCAATGAGAGCTTTGTGCTGGGTTCACTTTCTCTTCTTAGATATCTGAGAAATCCTGCCACTCACAAGGACTGGTACCTCAATCAGCTCATCAAGATTATCATCCACATGAATTCCCACCCTCTATCTCTTAACAATTTGACAGTGAACCATAACCATCACAACCATTTTTCCCGACATCTTCAAAGTTAATTAGCTAAAGATATTTATTTTCTCTCATCTGTTAAGTTCTATTTGGTGACACAGCAATGAATGCCACAGGCAAGACTCATGTGTGGTATGACATCTCCTACTTTAATGGAACTATAAGAACAGTGTACAAAATAGTGAATTTAAAGCACTGAATAGTATTGGATTTCAAAATTGATGACTGAATTGGGGATTCTGGAGAGAGATGTTGGTCAGTACTGGGGTGAAATTTTAAATAGGAAGATCAACTCAGGAGACTCACTCAATTTAGGAGGGTGAGACAGCATGAAGGCACAGGTAATTGAGGTAAGAGATCTCTGTTAAAAGAAAAAGATAAATGGTAAACATCTTTATTCTTGTAAACCTTATGAGGGCTCTTCCATCTAGCTTAGGAAGGACAGCAGTTAGTGGGGATGTTAGAACCATTAACAGGGGCAGGATCTTGCACAGGGTTGTATGGGATGTATTCAGGGATAGGTGGAAAATATTCAAACAAGTAATGTAGAAATAAGAATTAAGATTTGGAACAATCACAATATTTGCTATGTATTGAGAACAGAAAACACTAGATTTGTGATTGGCTGGCTGTGGTAGTTTGAAGGATAAATGTGACACAAAGACTCAGGCATATATATATACATCAGCTTCCTGATGCTGCTGCCTTGTTTGTCACTTGTTTTCCTATCTCTCCTCCTACAAAGACTCTTTCTGGAAGAGTCTTCTGGAAGCAAATCCAAATAAACTCTTTCTTACAGAAACTGCCTTGATCATCTCTTATTTTTAGATCAACAATGAAAATGTAACTAATACACTTGCAAAGAAGATACAATACCAATTCATGTTGTTTGTGTCTGCATATTTAAAATCGCAATCTATTTACTCTATGATATATTTTTTCTTACATTGTGAGTTAAGACTTGAGTCATATCTTTTATTATTCCATTTTTCCTGAATTGTTTGTATTCTCAACAACCATTTAGATCATTTGCTCAATGGCCAAATAGCAAAAATCCTTACCTATTAGAATCTATCACAATGCAGCTCAACCATTTCCTTAGCAGTTGCACAAAGAAGATTTTTTCTGTCCCAGAGACCCTAAAACACTGACTTCTGTCTGTTCCTCCCTTAAAATACCTTATTCTAACATTAAAAATCAATACAGATTTTGTATTAAGTCAGCTAAACTGACATTGACTTGGCATCCTAATTTTATCAGGATGCTAACATTTCCTAAACATTTAAAGTTCAGTATTAAGTACAATAGTATTACATCAAACACATTTTTAGTAACTTCTTTACCTACTAAGCATTCTTCTCTTGCTAATAAAGATCCTTCCCATTCTATTCTTTTCTATTAACTCTTCAAGGATTATTATATATTTTGACTTCCTCATGAAGATCTCTGCAACTCTTGCAATAAAGAGATAATTTTTGCTTCCTGTAAACACGAATAATTTCTTAACATATTTTAATGAATAATGAATAGAATTTCCGTGTTATCCCAAATTTGGGAATCAAGATTTAATCAGTTATGTTAGAAACTAAAAGTTTGGAAGGAAAACCAGTATAGTTCCATCATATCATTCAGACACTTTCCATAATTTAACAAGTTTCAAGAAGAAAATTGCCCTGATAGGAAAGGAGTGATTTAGATAATTAAGTTGTGAATGAATAGATATATGCTGGCTTTTATTTATGTCAACTTTACACACAAACTAGATTTATCTCAATAGAAGTGATGCTTCCATAAGATCCATCTCTAAGGCATTTTCTTAATTAGTGATTAGCGGTGGTACCCATCCATTGCAAATGCTACAGTCCCTGGGCTTTTGTAAGAAAACAGGTTGAGCAAGCTATGAGGGGTAAGCCAATAAGCAGCACTCCTTCTTGGCCTCTGCATCAGCTCCTGCCTCCACATTCCTGTACTGTTTGAGTTCCTGTCCTGATTTCCTTTGATGATGAACAGTAATCTGGAAGTATATGGCCAATAAACCATTTCTTCTCCAACTTGTTTTTAGTCATGTTGTTTCATCACAGCAATAGAAACCCTAAGGAAAACAAGATGTTTATGATTCTGAATTAGTTCTGTGTTTATCATGCATCAGGCTTTTCGGTGGAGTCATTTTTTCCATCTTACTGACTCATTGCTCCAAAGTTCTCTGTCTTTCAACATGCCTTGAAAAATATTTTCTCTCCCCTTCTCTCCATCTCACTCCCACAAGAAGAGGATTGGGGAGATCTTGGAGGAGTGGGATGGGTGAGATGTAGGAAGGGTGGATATGGGAGCAGGGAAGAAGATATCTTAATTAAGGGAGCCATTTTAGAGTTGGCAAGAGGCTTGGCTCTAGAGGGGTTCCCAGGTGTCTACGGGGATGTCCCCAACTAGGTCCTGGGGCAGTAGAGGAGAGGGTGCCTGAACTGGCCTTGTTCTGTAGTCAGACTGATGGATATCTTGAATATCACCATAGAACCTTCGTCCAGCAACAGATGGAGATAGAGACAGAGACCCACGTCAGAACACTGAACTGAGCTTCCAAGTTCCAATTGAAGAGCAGAAGGAAGGAGAAGATTAGCAAGGAAGTCAGGACCTAGAGGGGTTGGTCCACCCACTGAGACAGTGTACCTGATCTAATGGGAGCTCACCAAATCCAGCTGGAATGGGACTGAATGAGCAAAATTCTTTTTTCCAGAATATCTGTACCTGAGTAAAGGATAGAAAGCATGTGAAAAATGAACTTTGCTGCAATGTAATTGATAATAGAAGAAAAAAACTAAATTTGAAGGTGGGAGACATCAATTACACTGTTACATAAATTTGATAGATTTTTTAAAAAAAATCCCAATATTAGAAGGTATAAAATAATCTGAAACATGCTGGGATATAATACTGATGTAGAAATTATTTTGAAAATAACCTTAATAGTTGTCTCTCCAGGGTTTACTTATGTAATAAGCACATATGTCTTAGAATGTATTGTGATAAAAAGAAGCACAATGAGCAAAACTTGTCAATTTTTTTCTTTCTATCATTGTTGTTGTGTTTTTAATATCTGTGTACTATATTTATAAAGAAAATGGAATGTTTTAGGCTAAGTCAGCATAGTTCCATAATGGTGGTTAATTATAAATCACAGTAGATATTTGGATACATAAAATAACTAAACCTATCAAGCTACCTGAGTTATTTAGGAAACCTTACACAATATTCATATACATTAAAATGTTCCCTGTATTATATAGGGTTATTTTATTCTCAGACCATGTATTTCATAGGCCCAGAAGTAAGCTTTGTCATCTTGTTCATGCCGTGTAATTCTAATGCAACACTTTACAAATTATCATTTCATCTATTCTTTTTGACATTTCTACCAGGTATGAAAATGTCTAACCCAATTTTCCCTTTAACTGATCAAGATTACTGTTATTTTGACAATTTTGTATAATTTAAAATCAACACTTCTAGATTTTGTTTACAGACATCATAAAGCAGACTGAATTTTTGGAGCAGCTGTAATATATCACTGAGATAACTCTGCAAGGACATTTCCTATTATTTTCTCCAGTGTCATTTTCATTCCTCTTTCCAGTGACTTTATATCAACCTACCAAGTTTTTCAGAGTGCAAATGCCGAACATATCTACTGTCACTCTGAATATCCTTCACAGCAAAACAAATTTATAATCCTATATTATTTATATTCCACACAATAGTTATAATAAAATGTTATTAGATAAGCATTGAAAATAATAATAAAAGATACGTTTTATTGTTGAAATAAGGGCGGCGGGGCTGTGTCCCCAGCACCCGGCCGCCCTCACAGCTAGGTTTACCCGAAATAATTACACGGAAATTGTATTCTTTTAAACACTGCCTGGCCCGTTATCTGTAGCCTCTTATTGGCTAGCTCTTACATATTAATCTAACCCATTTCTAATAATTTGGTAGCCCACGAGGTGGCTTACCAGGGAAGATCTTAACCTGCGTCTGTCTGGAGTGGGAGAATCATGGCGACTCCCTGACTCAGCTTCTTTCTCCTAGCATTCTGTTCTGTCTACTCCGCCTACCTAATTTTCTGTCCTATGTGGGCCATGGCAGTTTCTTTATTAGTTAACCAATGAAAGCAACAGATAAGATATAAGACCCACCTCCATCATTTCCCCTTTTTCTGTTTAAACAAAAAAGAAAGGCTTTAACTTTAACATAGTAAAATTACATATAACAGTTATCAAGTAAGAATTACAGTTACAATATTTATATCTATTTTGTCTCTTATCATAATTAAGGAAAACTATAACTATCTATTCATTCTTCAACTCCATCAAAGACTCCAGAAGGATATAATACTACCTAAGTAAACAAGAAATAAGAAAACTCTAGAAATGACAGAGACATCTCACTGCCTAGACAGTCACCCAAAGTTCCTCTGTACCGTTGGGGCATCCATCTTCGGCCTACAGGCCCATGGTATCCAGAGACATTTCCATGAAGCAGGAAATTTCAAAGACAGTTCAGTCACTTTCTGCTGTGTCCTGCAGAATGTCTCACGGACTCTTTCATGAGTCAGGAATTCCAAAAGACCATCTCACCTTTAGGCAAGTTCAGCAGTCCTCTCTCTGCGGTTCTTTGTGTCCAGTTTATGCATCAGTCCAGGCAAGAGCAGTTTCTTGCCCAAATGACTATCAAACTCCATAAGGATCCTCTTCGATGCCCATCTTCCTTTTGAAGTAGATTGGTGCTGCCAGGAGCAGACGTGTCTCATTGTCATGAAAAGCCCTAAGTTATTAAAACATTTTAAATGCCATATTCTGCAGTTTTTGAAAGATATGAAGAATGTCTATCTAACTGAAATGTACCTCTATATAGCTAGAAAATCTAACTAACATGACTAGAAGCTTTACTATTATAGATGATTATCCATCAGCAACCTATATTTTCTATTATACATTACATTTTAAATGAATTACACAATCACAATACCGTAATCAATATTAGAAATACATATACATATAACAAAATTGACCTTAAAATCCATACCAATGTAAATTATTCATATCTATATCATATCTCCCTTTAAATGTAAAAGAACAGTTATAAACAATATTTGGGAATATGGGTGCAGTTTCTCTCCAAACTGCTTCCTGCTGAATAGGGGCATCATTAATTAGGTCGTTCATGGTATAACCTGTGTACTAGTTTCATCTCAGTTGGCAATTGAGCAAAGCAATTTTTGAGGGTGTTCACAGCAACCTTTCAGGAGGGCGTGGTCTATACCAAATCGGAATAGATGCAATCCACAGGGTCACATCCTCTGTGAAAACAAAAGAAGACCCTTTCCAAAGCATCATTTCCTTAGACCCAAATTCTGAAGTCATAATACCCTCATGAAATCCACTTTGGTTTAGCTTGGCAGCCCATGTAATGAAATGTCTCTCTGTACTTAGCTCCTTCACAGTCAAAAAATTTAAAGCAAACACAATAATACAAAGAATCCAGACTCTCTGTGAATTTTCCATTTTTATGTGGCTTATTTTTCTTTATTTCTCTTAATCTATAACTATCTGAACTCTGTCTCTTTAAAGACTACCCTTTTTTTTTAAAAAAAAAAAACATTAACTGTATTCTCTATATTCTTTTTCTTCTCTCTCTCAAGCCTATGTACATTCATCCAACAGTGTGGTCTTTTTTGTCTGAATCTGTTTTATTGTGAATCTGTAACATTTTTTTTTTTACTATCCAGGAGTATTTCTTAAAAGTTTAAGCAGTTCTTAAAAACTTAAGTTGTACCATGTACAGGTAATAAGGTACCATCTGTGTCCTGCCCAGTTGAAACCTTAACTGTGCTATGATTACAGTAATTATGGTAGTTCTTGCCTGAGGTCAGCACAGTTCAGCATGGAGCAGCTGCTCCTGTCTCAGATCCATTTGGTGCCCCTGAGCTAAGCACAGTTCCAGGCACACAGCAAGTCCACATTGTCACTGCAGTCAGCAGTTTAACTCTGAGACTGAGTGTGCAGCACAGAAACTCTTTTCATCCAAGTTACATCAAAATCTGACACACAGGGCAATGTGCAGTTTGAAAACACGTCTCTGTAAGGCGGCAGGAATCCGCCATCTTCATCTTCTTCCACCTGCCTAAGCCTGATTCTGCCCACTGCCCAGGTGCAAGCAGGAAGCACTGAGCCATCTGCAAGGTCTCAGAGCACTCTCCTTCTGATCCCAAGTGGGAATAGAAACATCCAGTCCCATAAAAGCCTTGAAATGCTTTAAAGCCAGAGTTCACGCTGGCAGCACAGCCCCAGGAAGCCGAACTTTAAAAATGATGCAGCTTTTTTTCTGCTGCTGAATCAGGAAATCTCTTTATGGCAAGCCACCACAAAACTCTGTTTTTTTTTTTGTTTTTTTTTTTGTTTTTTTTTGTTTTTTTTTTCTGTTTTAAAATAAGCTCTCTCAGGTTTTTAAGTGGATTTAGCCCATCACGTCTGGGCGCCACTCTGTAGTGATAGGAGTGGTGAGGCTGTGTTCCCCGCACCTGGCCGCCCGCATGGCTAGCTTATGCCCCGAAATAATTACACGGAAACTGTATTCTTTTAAACACTGCCTGACCCATTAGTTCCAGCCTCTTATTGGCTAGCTCTTACATATTGTTCTAACCCATTTCTAATATTCTGTGTAGCCCATGAGGTGGCTTATCAGGGAAGATCTTAACCTGCGTCTGTCTGGAGTGGGAGAGCCATGATGACTCCCTGACTTAGCTTCTTTCTCACAGCATTCTGTTCTGCCTACTCCGCCTACCTAATTTTCTGTCCTATGAGGGCCAAGGCAGTTTCTTTATTAGTTAACCAATGAAAGCAACAGATAAGATACAAGACCCACCTCCATCATTTTATTGTTTTGGAATATTTCTTTGATATTAAACTACATTTCCTAATAATGCTTTATGGTAGCCACCAATATTTATAGGCTTTAACTTGAACATGTTTACATTTTTATATGTTTTTATTATTTTTCCTGTAAATAGTAAATATTTTGAAACTTAAATTTTTATCAAGTCTACTTTTCCAAGAGATACAAAAGTTACTTTTATTGAATTTTACTCATCAAAATTTTGTTGAAATGTATGAAACCAAAACATATTCTTTCTGTATTCAAATAGCAATATTGTGGAACAGGAATACATGAAACAATACCATGTAAAATAGCCTCACAAATAAATCACAATAAATATAACTTAGGAAGATTATATAATTATATAGAAATTAAGACATGAAGAAATAAATTGAAAAGTTATCAGAAGATGAAGAACCTCCAATAGTCATTAATTGTTAGGGGTAATATTGTGAAAGAGGAAATCCTACCAAAAGCAGTCTATAGATTCAATTCAATCACCATCAAAATTCTAATACAATTCTTCATAGGAATTGGAAAAATATCCTTAAATGTCATATTGAATTATGAAAATATTTAGGATAGCTAGAATAATGTTGAATAATTAAAAAACTGTTGAGATATCAGGGCTCCTGATCTTAAGCTATGCTACAGAGTGATAGTAGTGTAAATAGCATGGTCTCAACATAAAAATAAAAAAAAGAAAACATCAAATGAATAAAACTGATGAATTGTACATAAATCCACATGTATGATTCTTTACAATGAAGTCAAAATTACATTCTGAAGAAAAGACAGTGTCTTTTCAAAAAAAATGTTGTTGCCTCCACTAGGTAGCTGTAGGTATAAGAATGAAACTAGATCAATGCCTCCTACCCTGAAATATATTCAACTCCAAATGTTTTAAGTTTATCAACATAAAACCAGCTACCCTGAATCTGGTAAAGAAAAAAGTAGAGAAATCCCTTCGTCATAGAGAAACAGGAAAGGACTTTCAAACAGGAATCAGATGTTAACAAGGGCCGTTGAGGTCCAGCCCTGAGTTCCTATTCAGGGTTCAGATCAGACACTACAGGAAGTGAAGGAATTTAGAGTTTCTGAGGTTAAATGAGCTCTCTTACATGGTGCTGTTCCAAACAAGTCTCTTTATTCTTCTGTCTCTATTCTAATTCTCCTGTCCTAAATCTCATTTCTCTTCCACAAAAGCTCTTTTGTTCCAGGAGGCTTGAATGGAATGAAATATTACAAGAGCTACCTCTTATTGGTCAAAAGCACATTCTTAAGATAAGTCATAAGAAGCTGAGCCATTTACTATGGCGATAAAATGTCCCTGGGTTATAGGAGTAGAATGTGACCAAATTGGGGGAGGGGGACAACACAGTACCCAGTGAAAAACGTTGGAACATAGGTTAATTGTCAGCAGATTTAGTAAATGAAGAATTGGCATGCTTTTTTAGGGTGCATTGTGAAGCAACCTTGGTTGGACATATGTAACTCTGACCCTGTGCATAGTTGTAAAGTCTTAAACTTACGATCTATTTATAAAATAAAATGTCTTTGGTCTATTTTAAACTTTCTCTGAGGTGAGCTAATTGTGTGTAAAAAGAAAAAAAGCAGACTTAGTTGTCTACAGTCCTCATGAAACAATAGATCTGGCTATAAAGAATATCCTAGTATATTTTCTATATATCAAAATTGTATAGATAAATAAAAGTCATTTTTCTGACGATCCACAGATATGTTTCTCCATTAGATGAAATATTTTCATGAGATTAAACACACAAGCAGTGGGAAGCCACTTGAAACTGTTATTAGGGAAGAAGTAAAGTAGTACATAAGAGAAATTGCAGATCCAGACAACCAGTTTTCAGAGTCAGTGGTCTTGTGAGTCTTGCTAGACAGCATTGTCTCCTTCAGAGTCTGGAGGGTCGATACCTGAATTATCATTTATCATATGTTGTGTATTTCCTTGGCCTCTGAATTAACAGAATTCACAGTGACAAATGGAACAATATAAAACTAAAAAGCTCCTTACAGAAAAGGGTACCATTATTTGAGTGAAGGAATAGTCTGAAGACTGGCAAAAAAAAAAAATCTTTGTCAATTGCACATCTGATAGAACTCAGGTATCTGGAACACACAGAACTCAAAAACAACATTAATAAAACAATTAACCCTACCTTTAGATTTCTTTTTTTTTAATTTATTTATTTATTTATTAAAGATTTCTGTCTCTTCCCCACTGCCGCCTCCCCTTTCCCTCCCCCTCCCCCAATCAAATCCCCCTCCCTCGTCAGCCCAAAGAGCAATCAGGGTTCCCTGCCCTGTGGGAAGTCCAAGGACCACCCACCTCCATCCAGGTCTAGTAAGGTGAGCATCCACGAAACTGCCTAGACTTCCACGAAACCAATAGGTACAGTAGGATCAAAAACCCATTGCCATTGTTCTTGAGGTCTCAGTAGTCCTCATTGTCCACTATGTTCAGCGAGACCGGTTTTAACCCAGGCTTTTTCAGACCCAGGCCAGCTGGCCTTGGTGAGTTCCCGATAGAACATCCCCCTTGTCTCAGTGTATGGGTGCACCCCTCGCGGTCCTGAGTTCCCAAGAAACTAGACCATAAAAGGCTAATCAACCCAATTATAAAATGGGGCACTGAGTTGAACAGAGATCTCTCAACAGAAGAAGTTCAAATGGCCAAAAGACACTTAAGGTCATGCTCAACTTCCTTAGCGATCAGGGAAATGCAAATCAAGACAACTTTAAGATACCATCTTACACCTGTCAGAATGGCGAAAATCAAAAACACCAATGATAGCCTTTGCTGGAGAGGTTGTGGAGAAGGGTACACTCATCCATTGCTGGTGGGAATGCAAACTTGTGCAACCACTCAGGAAAGCAGTGTGGCGGTTTCTCAGAAAATTCAGGATCAACCTACCCATGGACCCAGCAATACCACTCTTGGGAATATACCCAAGAGAGGCCTTATCACACAACAAAAGTATATGCTCTACTATGTTTATAGCAGCATTGTTTGTAATAGCCAGAACCTGGAAACAACCTAGATGCCCTTCAATTGAAGAATGGATGAAGAAAGTATGGAATATATACATATTAGAGTACTACTCAGCAGTAAAAAACAAGGAATTCTTGAAGTTTGCAGGCAAATGGATGGAAATAGAAAACACCATCCTGAGTGAGGTAAGCCAGACCCAAAAAGAGGAACATGGGATGTACTCACTCATATTTGGTTTCTAGCCATAAATAAAGGACATTGAGCCTATAATTCGGGTTCTTAGAGAAGCTAAATAAGAAGGAGAACCCAAAGAAAATCATATCGGCTTCCTCCTGAATATTAACCTTCATCAGGCGATGAAAGGAGACAGAGACAGAGACCCACAATGGAGCACCGGACTGAAATCTCAAGGTCCAAATCAGAAGCAGAAGGAGAGAAAGCACTTTTAGATTTCTTTATTCTTCTTTATCTTTGCTGTTTTTTGGTTCAGGTGAGTGGGTTATTTCAAGGGTTTTGTTGAAATCTCAATAATCTTTCTTTTTGATCAAGTCAGCTGCTAAAATTCTATAGTAATGGGTGGAAGATATGGCTCATCACTTGAAATAATGTATTTGCTCTTCTGATGGACCTGAGTTTGATTCCTAAAATCTAAATCACATAGATAACCACCTGTAACTTTATCTCCAGGGAAGCTTTAATGTTTAGGCCCCATCCTTCACAGATAGATTGATACCGACACACAGACACGTCATTAAAACATATAAAATAATCTTGCCATAAATATCTATTTCATACTAATATAATATCTAGCTATATATTTTTTGTTTTTTTTTCCTTTGCAAATCTTCTCTCTTGATACCCTCATTTTGCTCAACTCCACATTTATATTTTGGTTTTATTTTAAAAATGTCAAATCATATGCTCTAAAACAAAAACCTACTAAGTGCTAGAAACAGAATTTCAATTCATTGTGTGAGTCAAAGTGTAAATTCTAATCACAAGTGTTATAATGAACACTTTGAATGAAAGTACAGAAATTAGAGCACGTTTTAACTAGATTAATAAACAGTAAATGTGTGACATTTTGTGAGAAAATTGGATGACCAAGTGTGCTTGATTTTAAATCACTGAGGCTACACTGCTTTGTATCCCTGAATTCATTAATTGAAAGCAGGTATTGAATTCCGAATGAAGTATGAGTGTGCATATCTGATTATAATTAGGAATATGCATAACTAATTATGACTTGCATATATTTGAATAGATTAAAAGATTAGTGAAAGAGAAATCTTCTACATGATAAAATAACAAGTAAATTTTTTATCTTTTTAATGTAAAATTTAAACCAAAAAAAAAGAGAATTCGAAAATTGGTTACAGTTCATAAGCCATGATACTTTTTGTTTCTTTAATTTTGTTTGAATTAAGAACAATATTGGTGATGACATCATCTTAAATGCAATCCCTAACCGCATACACACTCTGCGTTTAGATATTTGTTTGCACTGAGACAAATGTTACTCCATGATGAAGATTAGAAAGGTCTTCTGGCTTCATTAGTGATAAAGAAAAAAAAAAAAAAACAGAAATTAGAGTTGAAAAAAATCAAAGAATTTTCCAGAACCTGTGCATGAAGGCAAAATGCAAATACTGTAGCTACTGGAGAATTTAATGTGGAAATTCTCCACTACTAGGAATGGAGGACAGTTAGCAACAAATGCTGAAAGAAATGGGTACATTCTAAATATATGGTTCTATTTTTTTTAAAGACTATCTTTACAAGGTTGGACAAATTAAATGACCTAGTTGAAAATCTGTATTTGATAAAATGAAGACACTTGTTTAGTTTAGTGCTATTGCACTGACACTTAGATTAAATCAATTTATATGTTACTTAGCATAAGCTCACACTAATAATATTAGAACTGGACATAAGAAAACTTTATTCTGGGGTTGGAATTAAGAACATTGATAGTCCTTTTTAAGAGTACCGAGGTTTGATACCCAGCACCTACATGATGACACACAGCTGTCAGTAACTCCAGTC
Organism: Alexandromys fortis; assembly: GCF_014885135.2. Lineage (NCBI taxonomy): Eukaryota > Metazoa > Chordata > Mammalia > Rodentia > Cricetidae > Alexandromys > Alexandromys fortis. The sequence continues at coordinate 2,119,275 of NW_026068015.1, forward strand.
TCTGGGAACTGGTGCCTCTTCGAGCCTCTGTGGAACACTCGACACAGAAAAACATGTAGGAAAAACAGCCATACACAACATATTAATAAAACTATTTAAAAAACAAGAACAGTTTATTCTCATCACTGTGTATACTTTCCAAGTTCCACTATTTATTTCTTTATGTACTTTTTCTTTTGAGGACTTTATACGTGAAGTAAAATTGCATCAAAGCAAACATATGAAATAATGAAAATATGTTCTTGAAAAAGCTCTCTGTAATTATAATTTCCATTATCACAATTAAATGTTTCAGATTAAAGCACCTACCATTAGAACATTAGGTACAACTTTGATTACCCTGCAATGTTTCATTTATAATTTGAGAGTTTGAGATAAGTAACATAATGAAATATTAAAATGTATTTTATGTTTTAACATATTTCAAACACATCAACATTTAACACAAATTGCATGACTCAGACTTTATTCTGTCATCTAGAGGCTCTTTTGCAGCATGAATAGTGATACACATTACTGCAGTTAGCAAGAAATCTACGTGATTCATTCATGTTCACACCACCACTCTAAAATAAGCAGATTAACTGGAAATTCTATACAAATGCTGAGGCCCTTTATTTCCCTTATTCATATGTTCAGTACGTATTCCTTTCTTTTTACTTCAAATGAATTCTGGTTCTTTAATTTTAATTTAATTTAATTTTGAATTCTGCTCAATGAATTCACAAAGTGAGTATTTAAAAATAGGCTTCATTTTAAAGTTTTAATGTTTTCTGTATCTCTTGTACTTTTTTTTTGAAAAAAAAAAGTTTCTTCCTATATCCTAGTCCTTTATTTGAGTCTTTGTCAATTGGTAACTTGATGTTAATTGTGTGGATTTTCACACTCTCAATTGTTGTTGCATATTCAGAACATCACTAATAATACATCTAAATAAGGAAGTCTCATCTCTTCTGCCCTTCAAATAAATAACTATAACAAATACATTCAAAAGAACAATAGGAGCAGTACACTGAAACCAATTTTATGATGGCATTGAAGAACGTTATACTTCTTAAAGAGTGTACTTTCAACAAATAGGAGTTTGTGTTTGGAACTGTAGCAACTTGATCAGATGAAATTGTGTTTCTGGGGCAAAATGAATATAGAAATATTTTGGCTTTTACCATTAATTAAATACAAATTTCCATGGGTTGTTTTACAAACACCAGTCTAGGTAACATAAAATAACAGATTTTTTTTCTCTCAGAGTGCTGAATGAAGTACCGAATATGTGTTAAGCATATTAGTCATAATTCTTGAGAGGAACAGAACCAACAGAATGAATAGACAAATACTAAAATAATTTACTAAGTCAGTTTGCACTGAAATAATAACAACAGTTGGATCACACCTAGGAATCTGAACGTGACAGTTGCCGGATCCTTGAAGATGATATCTCACATTCAGAGTGGTTCCACGGTGGTTGTTTAACAATGAAGTTGTTACAAGTCAGCAATATCAATCTGTTATCCAAAATGTAGACTGTTCCTGTAGAGCCACTGGTCCTTAGTCAAGATGGAAACTGGTAGACACTGTTTCTGATATCAGGTAAAGAATCAGAAGCCACAGAAACAGGATAAATTTAACTCCTTGGAAAGGAAGAACAAGTGAACAAAGGTGAATGAGTGATCATTCTTTCGCCTTGACTATTTTTACCTTTGCAGCTAGCTGAAGATAGAATGCATCTTCCCCCACTCATTAAGGTATTTAAGAAAGCTCCTCCATTGAGTCTTCCTACACAAGTGATTCTAATTGGTGGCAAGTTGACATTAACACCACACATCTCATTATGATTGTTTTTTTTTTTCCTCTCATGCTGACTGAGATTGTCCTTGTTGCTGCTCTTTTAGATTCAGCAACCCACAGGATTTATATGCTCTTCATGGACACATCCCTCTGATCCTTGCTTCTATCATGATGATTAATTCCTCTCCATGTCTGCACTTCATATAGCCTTTTCCATAAGGACACTGACATTTCATTTAGAACACACCCAAATCCACTATGTACTTGTCATGACTAATGACATTTGCAAAGACACAGTTTCTAAAAACAGTTATATTCTGTAGCTTTCAGAGGACATGGGTTTTAAATAGGCATTATTTTACACTATTAGAAGCTAAACTCTTAAGGGATTTTTGAGGGTATTTTTAGTGTAAAACAGTTGAACATTAAATTACTAGCCTATACACCCATATTAGATGACAATAAGGGAGTTCTAAAGATAAGCATTTTATATATTAGTAAACCAATATTCAAATTTTACTTATGATGTATGTGGTTTGTGAATTACATAATAAGATAGCAGAAAATAAAATTCAAAAGTATGGATAACTTGCCTTTCAAAAATCTGTTATATTTCTAGGGTATAAAAATAGGCTATCCAGGATTTGACATTTTCTGTGAAAAACACTGAAAGATACAGTGCACTTTATATGATGATGAGAGTTCTTATATAAGCTTGTAACATGTGTTCAGTTATTATTTAAGAAATTCTCTGTCATTCAATGTCACATAGACAGGTGCTACTATGAATAGTAATAATGAGAAAGTCCGTTACTACAACACAAGCTCCTAGAGTTAACAGAGGGACTGTGACATATCTTGATTATTCTTGTAACCCTGGACTAAAATAGTACATGGCCAACATAAAACTCAGTAATTGTTGCTTAATTAAGAATGAATATTTCAGCCACAATTCTTTTAAAAAATACAGGTAAAAGTACTCTAAACTTTGTGTTTTAAAAAATAGTTACAAATGCTTCATTGCAGTTCATGACAAACATCTTAAATTCTAAATTGATCACTTTCTGCTAAGTATCCTTTATTCATTAGATGCAAAAAAGAAATTTAAAAAGTCTAATTTAAGTGAGTACAGAAATAATTTGATAATTTGGTTTTTATATCAAGTAGATATGGATTTTTTAAATCAGAGCACTATTATCTTAACGAAAGCAGATAACTTTCACAATTCGATCCATCATTTAAAAATAGGTATCGGCATGTTATTGAACTCCTCAGCACTTAGAAAGAGAAAACACTAGTAATATTTTCCAAAATGTCTGAGTCGTCAAGTCCCTTAGCTTTTCACCAACAAAAGTAAATACATGTTGAACAAATAATATTAACCAAATGCATTGTTATATACTAACAGACACTAAATAGTACTGTAGTGAGTTCTTCTTAGGAACATTTTAGACATCAAAGCACTTGCTCTATTTTCACTGTGCTATTTCTCATGTAAGAAAATACGCCTTCACAAATTTCTATTTAGAATAGAAATGTGGAATATTATGTTACTTTTCATACAATTATTAAAAATATTAAATGGACTTTCTTAGAAACTGACATTCCCAAAGCTCATTTTCCACCTGCTCTAAACACTACATTAATTGAATATTTCTATGTGTTGGGAGTAATGTTAGGTAACAAGTTAATTCATAATGATTTATTTATAATTGAAATTTGACCCAAATTAAATTCTCATTAAGAAAGTGATTATTTTTGTAAACTTAGCTACAATTGGGATCAGTATCTGAAACCATAATAGATATTGGTTTATTGTACACCAATGCACATATTTTCTACACCACAAGAAATAAACTGGATACAGATTTTTTTATTTTTATTTTTTTTTAGTTGTTGAAAAAAAATTCCCATTTCCCTCACCCTCCTCGCACACATCGCTCCCTCCCCCCACTCCTCTCCCGCTCTCCCCCCCCACTCCATTCCCCCTCCCTCTCCAGTATAAAGAGGAGTCCAGATTCCCTGCCCTGTGAGAAGTTCAAGGTCCTCCCACTTCTACCCAGGACCAGGAAGGTGAGCATCCAAACAGGCTAGGCTCCCACAAAGCCAGTTCATGTATTAAGATCGCAACCTAGTGCCATTGTCCTTGGCTTCTCATCAGCCTTCATTGTCTGCCACGTTCAGAAAATCCGGTTTCATCCCATGCTTATTCAGTCCCAGTCCCGCTGGCCTTGGTGAGCTCCCAATAGATCAGTTCCACTGTCACAGTGGGTGGGTGCACCCCTCGTGGTCCTGACTTCCTTGCTCATGTTCTCTCTCCTTCTGCTCCTCATTTGGATCTTAAGAGCTCAGTCCAGTGCTCCAATTTGGGTCTCTGTCTCTATCTCGATCCATCGCCAGATGAAGGTTCTAAGGTGATATGCAAGATATTCATCAGTATGGCTATAGGATAGGGTCATTTCAGGTTCCCTCTGCTCAGTTGCTCAAGGTACTAGCTGGGGATATCTCCCTGGACACCTGCGAGCCCCTCTAGAGTCCAGTCTCTTGCCAACCCTAAGATGGCTCCCTTAATTAGGATATATATTTCTCTGCTCCTGTGTCCACCCTTCCTTTAACCCAAGCATCCTATTCCCTCCAAGATCCCCCCATTCTCCCCTTCTCACATTTCTCACCCCATTTCCCCTTAGCCCCATGCCACCTCACCCCCAAGTTCCCAGGTTTCGCCCTGCAATCTTATCTACTTCCTATATCCAGGCGGATGACTATATGTTTTTCTTTGGGTTCACTTTCTTATTTAGCTTCTCTAGGATCATGAATTTATGGCTAGAAACCAATTATGAGTGAGTACATCCCATGTTCATCTTTTTGGAACTGGGATACCTCACTCAGTATAGTGTTTTCTATTTCCATCCATTTGCATGCAAAATTCGCGAAGTCATTGTTTTTTACCCCTGAGTAATACTCTAATATGTATATATTCCACACTTTCTTCATCCATTCTTTCATTGAAGGGCATCTAGGTTGTTTCCAGGTTCTGGCTATTACAAATAATGCTACTATGAACATAGTTGAACAAATGCTTTTGTCATATGATAGGGCATCTCTTGGGTATATTCCCAAGAGTGGTATTACTGGATCATGGGGTAGGTTGATCCCGAATTTCCTGAGAAATGTTTTAAGGTATAAAAATATATAAATATAAGTAATATATAGTATATATTTGAATATAATTACACCATTCCATCTATTCATGATATAAATGTACAAGTTCATATAAACATAACGCAGGCTCAGAAATTCTAAATGTTCTTACTTTCTCTATGTTCTTTGTACTGGGAGCAGATCTCCTATGTGGTCCCTCACCTTGAAAGTGTAGACCTGAGACAGTGACAGGAGGGACTCCCAGCAGATTGGCTGTTTCAAGGGCCCTGACCTTACTCATCACTACAGGACCTTCTGCACCAGCTCCATTTCAATGAACACTGACATACAGCTACTGGGGCTGCAGCTGCCAAAATTTGGTGGCTAGCTGTGGGTTTGGGATTGGCATTGTTGGAGGGACATTGTCCTTGTTATACCAGGACCATTCTCTGAAACAACAGATCTTCTGCTCTATTCTGGACAAGATGCAATGGTGGTCCCCTTTCCTAGTGGCAGCCTTTCTAATCCTTTTCTCCATGTGAAGCAGCCATCTCTTTTACTTCACCTCACATACTTATTTCTCCCATGTTTGCAATGCCCTGTATGTTGCATTTCCTCTATTGCCACAAGAAGTGTAAGGGAAGTATTTGGCTGAGGGATTGACTGAGAGAAGACAAATAAATACATTTGTAATTAAAGATAATTACAAATACAATTATGGTGCAGGAGTTCCTTCTGCCTATGTGTTGCTTTTATTGGTTAAGGAATAAAGAAATTGTCATGGTCTGTGATAGGGTGGAGAAAACTAAAGTGAATCTGGGAGAAAGGAGGCAGAGGCAGAGATGCCATGTAGCCTCACAGGAGCCGGATGGAACTTTACCCGGTAAGCCACAGCCAAATGGCAATACACAGATTACTAGAAATGGGTTAAATTAATATGTAAGAGTTATGTAATAAAAAGCTAGAGCTAATGGGCCAAGCAGTGATTTAATTAGTACAGTATCTGTGTGGTTAGTTCCTAAGTGGCCAGGAACCAGCAAGCAGCCTTCTCCTTATTACAGAAGTATACGTAATTTCATAATTTTAATTTCTAATTTTTCCTTGATAAAGATATATCTGTTTCATTGATTCTGCTTTTATTTGAGAGAAAGAAGTTTTTAATCAACATATGCACACATTGATGCAACAGTTAGACAAGTGATATTGTCCTTCCAAAAATAATTAATGTGTGTTTCATTTAAGCTCTTCTTTATGTCCAGGCCACAGCAACAAGTAAGCCTGGTCACATAACAGAGTTGTCTTTGGCTATACTAGGCATGTAGGCCAAAGACAGATGCCCCAATGTTGCCAAGGAATTTTGGGTGATTGTCCAGAAAGCCAGCTGTTTCTGTCATTTCTCACAATTTATGGAAGTCACTAGCTTGCAGTTCCTGGCTACTCAGTTAGTATTATTTCCTTCTTGCATCTCTGAGGGAGTTGAATATTAGATAGTTATAGTTTACTAGACAGAGATTCATGAGATAAATTAAATATGTATAAGGCTTTGGACTTGCTGAGATAGGATAGATATGGAATATTTTCTCTAAATTTATTAAAAGCAAATGGACTAGACATTGTTGATGTACTTATTCCCTGAATATATTGTATACAGTCATTGTACTCTTTGCATATAGTTTTTTATTAGTTATAGACATTTCCTTTTGATATTAGGTTAAAAGAGGGAAATGTAGCAATATTTCATTTGTATTTTTAGTAAATAAAGATTGCCTGAAGTTCAGAGAGTAAAACAGTTGCACTGATCAGCCTTATAGACCAGGCAGTGGTGACACACACCTTTAATTCCAGTAGTCACACTACATTGCAACAGAAACCAGGCATTAATTGTGTATGCCTTTTATCCCAGAACTAGAGAGGAATATAAGAGTAGGATACAACTTTTACATACAGTTTCATTCTGAGATTCCTGGAGGTAGGATTACTATTTTGACCTGAGGTAGAGGTAAGAACCACTGGCTGGTTGTTTTGCTTTTCTGACCTTCAGGTTAAACCCCAATATATTTTTATTAATCATACCACATTCAAGACCATAGTTTGGGCATTTGGATAATTAATAAATGTTATACTCATAGTCTTGTAACCATAGACTGTTAACATTAGAATCTGACTTTGCTATTATTCTACAGTATAGTCCCACCTATCTTTTCCTTTAAACATCGATAGTCATGTTCTTCCATGCAATAGTGAATGTTTTGTTTTTAAGCTAGACTAGATTGAGAAGGGCCTAGGCTATTAGCAGAGCACACCCGTCATATCTGTGTGGTGACATCCTCAAATAATTAACAGAGGGCAGATCTTTCATGAATATATACAGCACTAGTCCACAGATGGGGCACCAGAAGAGGAAAAGGGGAAACTAAGACCAGCCATGAGCACTGATATTCTGTCTCTTCTGCCACTCCTCTGCCATGCCTTCAGTAGGCTGCACCACATGGTTTCACCACGAGGTTTTACATCCTGAGCCTTGTGTTGTTTATGTTATTTTCAACTTGATACAAACTATAGTAACCAGAAACAAAGGAAACTTGATTGTTTAAGAAAAAAAAAAAAAAAAAACATCAAATAGACTTGAAAGCAAGGTATTGTTTTGTGTGTGATTGATGGTTGAAATGGAGGAAATATTTCTCTAATAGAGGTGTTGAATATTTTATTCACATATTTATTTTTTTAGATATTACATATTTCTTCATTTGAGTAAGTGTTAGTTCAATTCATTTGACAATTTCTAGAGCGACTGCTTTGTTTCTGTTTATTTATTAATTGTTTTAATGATCATGGAATGCATATTTTAAATTTCTGCCCGATTTATATTTGGCAAATGTGTTTTATCATTCTGTAAAATGTTTCCTTTCATTGCTCATTGTTTTCTCTGTTGTGTACAAGAATAATTTTTTTTGTTTATTTTGTTTTGTATGTGAGGAAGAGGGAGATTTTGTGAATAGAGTTTTTATTTTAAGAATTTTGAAAGATTATATTCTGTGCAAAAATATGTCTTGAAGTACTTTCCTCTGGAAATTGCACATTCAGGTCTCACTTTAGTTCTCTGAACTTTTGAAAATTGATTTTTTTCTACATCCATCCTTCTACATGTAGATATCCAATTATCCAAGCACCGTTTGATGAACAGACTGTCCTTTTAAAGTGAATACTTTGAACCAGTGTCAAAGATGGATTTAGGTGCCTTTATTTTAGGGTCAATTTTCTACTATATTTGCCTGTATGTCTGTGTTTATATCACTGCCGTGCCATTACATGTTACTGTGGTGTTACAATATAGAAAGATGAAATACTAAGACATGACATTCCAGCATTTCCCTTTTTACTAAAGATGATTTTGGCTGTTGCTCCTGTGTGTGTGCCCATCTATATATTCGTAAGAATTATAGAATTGTCTTTTTTCTGGCTCTGTAAAGATTACCATTGGAATCTTTATGAGTCTTACATTGAAACTGAATATAATTCTTACCATAAATTTCTATGCAATAGGTAATTTTTTGTCACTCATTGAAACTATAACAAATACTAAACATGCCTAGCAATATGTTGAGATCAATATTAAATTATAAAACCCACTTTTACTTTTATAAATACAATTTTTAAAAATAACATTAAAAATAATCCTTTTAAAAAGGCAGGATATTGTAAAATGAAAAAAAAAAGATTTCTGAAAAATATATTAAAATCTATACTTTGTTGTTTCCTTAAGAAAGAAAAGAAAGAGTGGAGGCATAAAAATAAGAAACAGTCATGAAGCAGAAGACTTGTGGCAGTAGGAAGTCACTTTCCAGGGATGTTTGTTGACCCAGTGAAATCTCCGCAGATATCCTGCATTGACTGGCTTACATAGCAGCTGTCACTAAGACTCTGGCAGTGAGGTAAACATGAGGAAGTTAGTGGACTGCAATGGTGAGTTTTGAAAGGCACCTGGTTATAAAAAGGCTCAGTTTCTTTTCTATAAAACACAGAGGCACTCTTGGGAGAAATGAAGTACAATTTTCCCTAAGTGTTGTTGACTGGAAACGAGATGCATCAACAACAACAAAATGAATGAACACTCGTCCATACAGAACATTTTGTGTAAATACACAGAACTTCTTTCTGGAATAAAGACAATAGAATTCTGATCTACATAATAAAAAAATTTGACATGACTGAATTACTATCAAGAATCACATCAAGAAAATGAAGCAAGGCTTAGCTGATATACAGTACAACATCCCAACACTAATGAGCAGTGTATTTGAAGAAACATGTTGTGGGTTGTTGAATGACATGTATCCCCACAGACCCTAGGTCTTCAGCTGGTGATGCTGTTTAGGGAGACCTGGGAGGTTGTGGCCTAGGCTAATATATCTATCACTGGAGGTAGGTTTTGAGACTTGAAAGCCTAGTGTCACTCCCAGTGTGCCTGCTCTGTGTCTCACTGTTATCTTGTGATTCAGCATGTGAGCTTTCAGGTTCTCTTCCTCTAATTGTGTCAAATGTTTGCTGTCATACCTCCCATCAGGATGGACTCTAATCCCTCTGGAACTATAAGTCCAAATAAACAGTTCTTTCTATAAGTTACCTTGGTCATGATATTTTATCACAGCAATATAAATGTATAGTTACACACATCATGTATATATACATAAATGTATATATACACACATCATGAAGAGACAAAAGGGCTGAAAATGTGGTCACAATGCTTGAAGACATTGGCAATACTTAGAAGAGAGTCATTGGAAACTGAAGAGAGAGAATCGAACAGGCATTCTCAAGTAGGAAGGTATGTCTGTACATAAATGTCACATTGCTAATTTAAATAAAAAATGAGAAAAGTTTTACAGAGTTGCCATTATTTAAGCTTCTGTTCCAATAATTCTAGTCTATACTACTTACCAAAAATAAGCAAGAGAACAAGCACATACAGAGATTTTGATAGGCCAACTTACAGCAAACTGTTGTGCAATGTTGTCAAAATCCTTGCACAACCAGAAATATTTTGGTTAGGTAGTATTCAAACTGTGCTGATAAATCATTTCAGCGGAATCATCACAGCAATGAAAAAGAATGGGTGAATGTTTATGAACTAATATAATAATCTTAACATCATTAGGCTGAGTTTATGGAGCAAGGCAAAAGAGTATAATCATTATGGGTTCATTTGTGAATAATTTAATAATATTCAAAATTACCTGTACTGAAAGGAATAGTGAATATTTTTCCAGCAATGATTTTAATTTAAGAGAAAAGTGGGAGGAAGAAATTACAAAACAATACTTTTGGTTGTGATGGATACATTCATTATCTTGATTATAGTTTTGATTTTAAGTTATATATATACACAGAGCTTAGCAAATTGCATAATTTAAGTAATAACCAGTTTATGTATCAGGTCTCAAGTTTTATTTTATATTTACATACCATTCCCTGACTTATAGTCTATTAATGTTATTTTTATAGCATAGCTTTTAAAAATTTAAGTTTTATTCATATTATTATGGAATAATGAAATTAATCCATACAAATAAAGCATGCACCACTAATCATCTCTTTGGAATTTGATGTGGGAGTGTCATATCAATCTGTTGATTTCATTAGCTGAGCAATAAAGAAACTGCTGGCCCTGATAGGTTAAAAGATAGGTGGGCAGAATAAACAGGATAGGATGCTGGGCGGAAGAGGAAGTGAGGTCAGACTCTGCTCTGCTCCCGGAGACTCAACAGCTCTGCTCTCTGGAGCAGAGACACCATGATGGATGGAGGCTAGAATCTTCCCGGTAAGCGCACCTTGGGGTGCTTACACACATCATTAGAAATGGGCTAGTCAGGTGCGAGAATTAGCCTGTAAGGGTTAGAGTTCATGGGCCAAGCAGTTCTTAAATGAATACAGTTTGTGTGTTGTTATTTCGGGCATGAGCTAGCCAAGCGGCCAGGGTGTTGGGGACGCAGCCCCGCTGCTCTTTATTTCAACAGGAATTAGCATAATAGAGTGGTAGGGGAAATGGGTGAATTTGATTGGCAAGATTAAAAGAAATTAAGAAATATGTCATTTTCAGGAAAGCATGCCAATTATGTGTAATTAGATGAGTGAATAAATTAGTGTATTTAAGTTACATATGCTACATGAGTCACTGAGTAATGTTTTCATTATCTTTTTTATTATTCTTCTGTTTTTATTATTAATTAAATTTATTTATTTATTTTAGCACCCTGACAGCAGTTTCCCCTCCCTCCTTTCTCCCTTTCTCTTGCCTTTCTTCCCTCCCCAATTCACTCCTCCTCTGTTTCTGTTCAGAAAGGGCAAGTCTCGTATGGGTGTCAGCAAAGCATGACATATTAAATTGAGGTGGGATTAAGCTTCTTCCTTTGAATTAAGGCTGAACAAGGCAACACAAAGTGATGAATAGGTTTCTGAAAGCCAGTCAAATCAGTAGGGACAGGCCCAGTTCCCACCACTAGGAGTGCCACAAGTAGAACAAGCTGCACAACTGTGTCACTTATGCAGAGGGCTTAGGTCAGTCCCGTGCGGGATCCTTAGCTGTCCATACAGCTGTGAGCTCCACTGAACCTTAGTTTTTGTTTCCCTTTTTTATTAAAATAAAACAAAAACTTTTATTTTTATTTTACATACCACCCATAGTTCCTACTCCCACCTGTCCTCCCCTGCCCAACAATTTCACCCCCATCCCACTCCCCATCCACTCCGCAGAAAGGAGAAGGTACATTGCTTTGAGCAAGGACCAAGGACCTCCCCACTATATCTAGGCTGAGCCAGTCAACCCTCAAAAAAATGTGTTCCAAAACGCCAGTACAAGCAGTAGGGATAAATCTGGTTCCAGTACCAGTGGCCCTTCAGTCTGCCCAAGTCAAATAACTGTCACCCAAATTCAGAGGGATTAGTTTGTTCCTATGCTGGTTTATTCCCTGTCTGGCCAGAGTTGGTGAGTTTCCCCATTAGCTCACATAAGCTGTTACAGTGTGTATCCCCATCATGATCTTCACCTCTTTGCTCATATCCTCACTCCTTCCACTCTTCAACTGGACTATGGCAGTTCAGCCCAGTGCTCCACTATGGATTTCTTCCTTTGCTTCTATCAATTGTTGAATGAAGGTTCTGCGGTGACATTTAAAATAGTCATTAATCTGACTACAGAGCAAGGCCAATTCAGGTCATTCTCCACTAGGGTCTTAGCTGGGGTCTTCCTTTTGGATTCCTGGGAATTTCTCTAGTGCCTGGTTTCTTGCTAGCCCTAGAATGGCTTCCTCATTCAAAATATATCTTACCTTGTTCTCTGTCTCTGTCGTTTCCCCATCTTAACTATATCATTCCATCAATTTCTCCTCCCTCCCCCTTTGCCTCTCCTCTTCCCCTTCTACCCTCCCCCATGCTTCCAGTTTTTTTCAGGAGATATTGTCTATTTTCCCTTCCCTTTCTCTCCCTTTCCCTTCCCAGGGGGATGTGTGTGTGTGTGTGTGTGTGTGTGTGTGTGTGTGTGTGGTGTTTCTCTTAGGGTTCTCCTTGTTACTTAGCTTCTCTGGGTATTGGACTATAGGCTTGTTATCCTTTGCTTTACAGCTAGTATCCACTTATGAGTAAGTACATACAATGCTCATCTTTCTGAATCTGGGTTAACTCACTCTGAATGTTTTTTTTTTTTTTTTCCTAATTCCCTTCATCTGCATGCAAATTTCAAGATGTCATTGTTTTTTACCACTGTATAGTACTCCATTATGTAAATGTACCACATTTTCTTTAGCCATTCTTCAGCTGATAATCATCTAGGTTGAATCCATGTTCTGGCTTTTGCAAATAATGCTGCTATGAATATAGTTGAACACATGTCTTTGTGGTATTATTGAGCATCCTTTAGGTATATGCCCAAGAGTGGTATTGTTGGGTCTAAATGTAGGTTGATTATCAATTTTCTGAGAAACCACCAGACTGATTTTCAGATGATTGTACAAGTTTACATTCCCACCAGCAATGGAGGAGTGCTCCATTACTCCTCATCCTCTCCAGCATAAGTTATCATTGGTGTTTTTGATCTTAGCCATTCTGACAGGTGTAAGATGGTATCTCAGAGTCATTTTGATTTGCATTTCCCTGGTGGCAAAGGATGTTGATCATTTCCTTGTGTCTTTTGGCCATTTGAGATTCTTCTGTTGAGAATTGATCTGTACCGCATTTTTTAATTAAATTATTTAGAATTTTGATGTCTAATTTCTTGAGTTCTTTACATATTTGGGGGATCAGACCTCTGTCTGATATGGGGTACGTGAAGATCTTTACCATTCAGTAGGTTGCCTTTTTTCTTATTGACTGTGTCCTTTGCTTTACAGAAGATTCTCAGTTTCAGGAGATAACATTTACTTATTTTTGTTCTCAGTGTCCATGCTACTGGTGTTATATGCACCCATGCATTGGAGGCTACTTCCCAACTACTCTTCTATCAGGTTCAGTGTGGTTGGATTTATATTGTGGTTTTTAACCCATTTAACTTGAGTTTTGTGTGTGGCAAAAGATATGGGTCTATTTTCATTCTTCTACATGTTGACATCCCGTTATGCCAGCACCACTTGTTGAAGATACTTTCTTTTTTCCATTGTATAATCTTAGCTTCTTTGTTTAAAATCAGGTTTTAATAGGTGTGTGAATTAATATCCAGATTTTTGATTCAATTCCGTTGTTTAAACTGTCTGTTTTTATCCCAATACCAGGTTGTTTTCATTACTGTAATACTATAATAGAGCTTAATGTCAGGGATTGTGATCCTCAAAAAGTTCCTTTATTGTACAGAATTGTTTTGACTATCCTGTTTTTTTTTTTTCCAGATGAAATTCATTATTGTTCTTTCAAGGTCTGTGAAGAATTGTGTTGGGATTTTGATGGTATTGCATTGAATCTATAGATTTCTTTGGTAGGATAGCCATTTTTATTATGTTGATCCTATCTTTCCAGGAGCATGGGAGATCTTTTCATTATTCTGGTGTCTTCTTCAATTTCTTTCTTCAAAGACTTAAAGTTCTTGTTGAACAGGTCTTTCATTTCTTTTATTAGTGTTGCCCCAAGATATTTTAATTTATTTGTAGCTATTGTGAAGGGTGATGTTTCTTTGATTTCTTTCTCAGCTTTTTTAAAAATCATTTTTATACAGGAAGAATACTGATTTTTTGAGATGATCTTGTATTCTGCAACAAACATTACTGAAGGTATTTATCATCTGTAGGATTTCCAAGATAGAGTTTTTGGGGTCACTTATGTATGCTATTATATAATCTGCAAAGAGTGAAAGTTTTGGCTTCTTCCTTTCCATTAGTATATCCTGATCTCATTTTTTTCTCTTATTGCTCTAGATAAAATTTCAAAAACTACTTTGAATGGATATGGAGAGAGTGGACAGCTGGTTTTGTTCCTGGTTTTTGTGGAATCACTTTGAATTTTTTTACCCATTTAATTTGATGTTGGTTGTCAGCTTGTTTTGTATTGCTTTTATTATGTTAGATATATTCCTTGTATCCCTCATCTCTCCAAGACCTTTATCATAAATGTCTGTTGCATTTTGTCAATAGCTTTTTTAGTATATAATGAGATATCATATTTTTTGTTTATTTTTATAGTGAATTACATTGATTGATTTTGAATATGTTGTACCATCCCTGCATCTCTGGATGAAGCCAACTTAATCATGGTGGATGATTTTCTTGATGTGTTCTTGGATTTGTTTTGCCAGTATTTTATTGAGTATTTTTGCATCAATGCTTATGAGGGAGATTAGTCTATTATTCTCCTTCTTGGTTGAGTCTTAGTCTGGTTTGGGTATCAGGGTAACTATAGCCTCATAAAAAAGAGGCTGACGATGTTCCTTCTGTTTCTACTATGTGAAACAATTTGGGGAGTATAGGTATTCGCTCTACTTTGGAGTTCTGGCAGAATTATGCACCAGGGTTTTTGTTTGTTTGTTTGTTTGTTTTTTGTTTGTTTGTTTTAGGGGGAGGCATTTGATGACCTCTTCTATTTCCTTGCAGATTATAGATATATTTAAATTGTTCACCTGGTCTTGATTTAATTTTGGTATCTTGTACATATGTAGAAAATTGTCCATTTCTTTTAAATTTTCCAATTTTGTGGAGTATAAATTTTTATAGTATGATCTAATGATTCTCTGATTTTTTTTCTTTTCTGTTGAAATGTCCCCCTTTTCATTTCTGATTTTTTTTTAATTTGAAAGTGCTCTCTCTGCCTTTTGATTATTTTGGATAAGAGTTTGTCTATCTTATTGATTTTGTCAAAGAACCAGTTCTTTGTTTCATTTATTCTTTGCATTGTTTTCTTTGTTTTTATTTTTATATTTTAATTTCAGCTCTCAATTTGCCTATCTTTTATTATCTACTCCTCCTGGGCTTTCAGGTATGCTGTTAAACGGCTAGTGTGAGATTTCTCCACTTTCCTTATGGAGGCATTCAGTGCTACAAACTTTCCTCTTAGCACTGCTTTCATAGTATTCCATAGGTTTGGGTATGTTCTGCCTTCATTTCCATTGATTTCTAGGAAGTCTTTAATTTCTTTATTTCTTCCTCGACTCAGGGGTGGTTCAGTTGAGCAATTTTCAATTTCCATGAGTTTGTAGGCTTTCTGAAAGTAGTGTTGTTGTTAAAATTTAACTTTAAACCTTGGTGATCTGTTTAACTTTAAACAGGGATTTTTTCCATTGTTTTGTATCTGTTGAGGTTTGCATTGTTTCTGAGTATGTGGTCAAATTTAGAGAAGGTTCCATGAGGTTCTAAGAAGAAAGTATTTCTGAGAATAAAGAGTGAGTACAAATCATTTTTGCCTCTCTAGGTCTGGGTTATCACACTTAGGATGATTTTTTTTTCTAGTTCCATTGATTTGCCTTCAAATTTCCAGATGACATTGTTTTTAACAGCTGAATACCACATGTTCTTTTATCTATTCTTTGGTTGAGAGGCATTTAGGTTGTTAGGATGTTTCTAGGTTCTGGTTATTACAAATTACACTGCTATGAACATAATGTAGCAAGGTTACTTGTGGAATGATTGAGAAAATTTTGGGTATATGCTTAAGAGTAGTATATCTGGATCTTGAGGCATATTGATTCACAATTTTCTGAAAAGAGCTTCCATTTTGCCTTACAAAGTTGCTGTACAAATTCACATTTCTACCAGCAATGAAGGAGTGTTCCCATTGCCCCACATTGTTTCCATAGTAAGCTTTCAGAAGTATTTTGGTCTTAGCCATTTTGACTGGTGTAAGATTGAATTTCAGTTTTGGTTTGACTTAAATTTTCATGATGTTTAATGATATTAAACAATTCTTTAAGTGACTCCCCAGCATTTGAGAATTTTCTCATGAGCATTCCCTTTTTAGATCTGTGTCTCAATTTTCTAATGTATTATTTAGCATTTTAATATCTATTTTCCTGAATTTTTATTTACTTTGGAGATAAGCCCTCTGTCAGACAGATGTGAGGTTTGTGAAAAACTTTTCTAATTCTGTAAGCTACCATTTTGCATTATTGCAACACCCTTTTTATTACAAAAGTTCAATTTTGCTCATGAACATTGATTCAAAAATACTCATAAGCTAAATCTAAGAACACATCAAAAAGATAATATACAATGATAAAGTTGACTTCACCCAAGAGATGCAAGAAGGATTCAATATATGAAAATCAGTATAATCTACCATATAAATAAACTGAAAGAAAAACAAAGCTATATTATTACCCTAGTAGATGCTGGAAAAGCATTTAATAAAATTCAATATGACTTCATGGAAAAAAGTCTTGTTGAGATCTGGGTTCCAAGGAACATATCTAAGCATAATAAAAGCAATATAGAGTAATCCAAAAGCCAACATCAAATTAACTGGAGAAAACTCAAAGCAATTCCACTAAAATCAGGAAAAATATAAGGCTGTACACTGTCTCCAAATCTATTCAATATAGTACTTGAGGTTCTAGCTAAAACAATAAGATAACAAGAGGAGATCAAGGGAATAGAAAAAGTAAAGGAAGTAGTCAAAGTTTCATTATTTTCAGATGCTTTGATAGTATAAGTAAGTGACTTCAAAAATTCTACCACATAAATCCTTCAGCTGATAAACACCTTCAGTAGAGTAGTTCAATACAAGATTAACTCAAAAATGTCAATAGCCCCTATATATACATAAGATTAAAAGGTTGAGAAAAAAATCAGGAAACAACACTCTTCAGAAGAGCCACAAATAATATCAAATATCTTGGGGTAACTCTATTCAAGCAAGTAAAAGATCTATATAACAAGAACTTCAAGTCCTTGAGGAATGAAATTAGAGAACACATCAGAAGATGTCTCGGTAGATGGATCAGTAGGATTGAAATTATACAAATCTGTCATGCTATCAAAATAAATATGCAGATTCACTGAAATCCCCATCAAAATTCCAACACAATTCTTCATAGACCTTGAAAGAATAATACTCAACTTCACATAGATAAATGAAAAACTCAGGATAGCTAAAACAATTCTGGACAATAAAAGAACTTTTGGAGGTAATACCATCCCTCATGTTAAGTTCTACTATCAAGCTATAGTAATAAAAACACCATGGTATTGGTATAAAACAGTCAAGTAGAGCAATGACATCTAATCAAGACCCTGCCATAAATCCACACACCTATCAACACCTGATTTTTGACAAAGAAGTCAAAACCACACAACAACAACAACAACAACAAAAGCATTTTCAACAAATGGTGCTTACATAACTATATATTTATATGTAGAATAATACAAATAGATTCATATCTATGGCCCTGCCCAAAATCCAAGTCCAAATGGACCAAAAACCTCAACCTAATTCAGCTATACAGAAGCTGACAGAAAAGCAAGTAGGAAGAAACCTTGAGTGCAATGGCACAGGAGACAAGTTCCTGATTAGAAGACCAGTAGCACAGACACTAAGAGCAGCAATTAATAAAGGGCCCCTCCTGAGATTGCAAAGATTCAATATTATTACATCAAACAAATGTTCAGAAAATACTTGTTGAATAAATAAGTCATGGAACTTTGTTATGGGAGCACATTCCACTCCTTTAGCCAATAGCCTTTAAGATACCAGCCCACTTGGTCATGGTCTCTGATACTCTAAAAGCAGTTATAAAGCCTGTGCCTGCTCTCTTGCTTCCAGCTTCTCCTTCCAACTCTGTTCTCATTCACACAGAGGACTGTTATCTAGGACAATGATCTGTAAGTTTTCCCTTAAATAAATAACACTTTTATTATTCATAATTATGAAATTGTATGGGATTATTTTGTGACTTCCATCATCAGAACTTTATTTTATTTTATGAGAATACCTACTCAACTCCTCCAGATTGTCTACCTTCTTGCCACCCAACTTCCTATTCTTCCTCTTCAAAAAATAGACATTGGACTTGTCAAAGTGCTTCAACATACCCAATGTCAATCTGTTAAAGAAAACTGACCTTTTTTTCTTCCAGCAATAATCAAACACCTATCTTCTTGACTGAGTGTGCAATCTCGTGCCAAACCCTCTTTAGATTGGGATTTTGTCTGCCTTGAGCTTTTGAAGTTCTTGTGTATGTTGACACAGTCACTGGGATATCATATGTGCATCTGCCCTGTTGTGCCCAAAGAATTCTCTTCCTTTATGCAACCTATCCCTACTGCATCTTATATTTTTTTCCACCCTGTCTTACAAAAGATTTTTGAGGTCTGAGGGAAGAGGGTGATCTCAACATCCCATTTAGTGTCAAGCATTCCAGAGTGGTTTGTTCTCTGTAAGCTCACAGGTTTCTAAGTTAACTGCAGTCTTCCTTAAAAAACTACTCCAATCAGGGTTGAGAGATGGCCTAATCACTATTTGTAAAATCACAATAAAATGTGTAATTACATTTTAAAACTTGTTACTAAATCCCTATTAGAACTAACCTTTGTATGTACATCAGCATGTCGTAAACTACATTTTGGTCAACTTGTACTAGGATATCTTTTCCTCTTAAATAAGTATGATTTTTCATCTTCCCATGCAGAGTTGGTATCTAATTGCATCTGAGCATTATATACTGTTGTTACTTCCCTTTCTGGGTACTTTTTCGATTTCTTCACCCACCTTATGACTTCATTTTATCTAACTTAGACCTTCTCTCTCCAGGTTTTGGAACATTAATTCTTTTCTTACCATCTTTAAATATCTTGAGTGATTTATCCCCTCAGGAATTTTGGTTATCCATAAATATAAAAGAAAAAGGCATACCCCATTGCCTGACAGCTTGTGAAAATCAAGACAAATATATTTTAGAGTTAGTAAAATGCTAGGGCATGTGGATAGAGCTGAGGTGGAGGAAAAGATTGCTTTGGTGACATGAGGCAAGATCACTAATATTTTATGTGCACAGCTCCCTGAAGGTACTGTTTACTTATCAAAATAAAAATGTTTTAATTTGTGCTCTTGGCTCTTGTATCATGTATTGTCTTACACTGTGCTTGAACTCTATCTGCAGGCATGGATTTTTCTCTAAATAATGGTTGATGTGGGATTCCCCTTTGTATGCTGTGAATATCATTGGTTAATAAAGATTCTGCTTTCAGCCAATGACTTAACAATATATAGACAGGCTGGAAAAGATATACGTAGAGAGGGTAGGCAGAGTAAAAGACACACCATGTATTTGCTGCAAGAGACAGTTGCTGGATTCTGGATGGAGCTTTACTAGTAGGCCACAACTACATGGTGATACACAAGTTAATAGAAATGGGTTCATTTAAATATGCTAATCTATCGGGCAAACAATATTGCAAATAATAAAGTTTCTGTGTGATTATTTCAGGTCTGGATGGTTGAGAAAATGAACAAAGAGCCTCTGCCAACAGAATGTCATGCCAAAGTGTGCTGACTATATCCACATAAAACTTGAGAAAACTTAAAAGAAAATTCTAGACACAAAAAAGAAGAGCGTGGCACAACTTGCTGGTAGATGCAGTTTTTTTTTTTTTTTTTTTTTTAGATGGATTCTGTTTGCTGGTGGCATGCAGGAGCGCCAGGTTTTTGTAAGAAAGGTCTTTCTCACTCAGCACTAGCAATAAAATATTGTGAAACTTCTTTAAGAAATTGTGTCTTCCTGGTTCATGCTAGTTGCAGGAACAGCTCTGGTCCTTTCAGGAGGCTGAGCTATGAATGGGGTCTGTGAGCAAATTGTTTAATGGTGACAGAGACCCACTGTGACTTTGGAACTGGGTCTATATGCATGTCTCTCAGAGTCAGACATGCTTCTGTCATGTAGAACTGGGCAGAGCCAAACGGCAAATCCACACAGTCAGTCCTAGCCATGCCCGCTTAGCATTTAAAAGAAAAAAAAAAGTGCTCCTAGTCAAAACATAATTACAGATACACATGCAATAAAGACAAATTCAGATGAAAAAGACCACTAAATGGGTCAGAGTGTTGAATAAATATATGTAGGCTTGGGAGAGAGAGAAGAAAAGAATATAGAGAGTTATAAAAGTCAGATAGTCATAGATTAAAGGAGTAAAGAAACTTGCCTAAAGGTGAGATGGTCTTTCACGGTACCTGCTTCATGAAAGAGTCTGTCAGTTATTCCGCAGGACACAGAAAAAAGTAACTGACAAACTGCCAACATAGGTGGAACTGTCTTTGAAATTTCCTGATTCATGAAAAAGTCTGTCTGGTACTATGGGCCTACAGGCTGAAGACGGATGCCCCAATGTTACAGAAGAACTTTGGGTGACTGTTGAGGCAGTGAGATGTCTCTGTTAATTCTAGAATTTTGAAAGATGTTTAAAATACATACCCTGTTTAGTTAGGTAATATTATATCCTTCTGGATTTTTTAATGGTGTTGAAGAATAGATAGATATAATTTTCCTTAGTTATTATAAAAGATAAAATATATATAAATATTTTAACTATATTTTTTTCTTGATAACTGCTCTGTTGTATGTAATCTTGCTATGTCAAAGTTAAAACATTCCTTTTAGACAGAAAAGTAGAGGTGATGTGGCACTCCCTTCTGTATGCTGTGAATACTACTGGTTAATAAAGAATCTGCTTTCAGTTAATGGCTTAACAGAATATAGTCAGGCTGGAAAATATATAGAGAGAAAGTAGACAGAAGCAAAGAGATGCCATGTAGCTTCTGCAGGAAACAGATGCCATATGTTGCATGGAACTTTACTGGTAGGCCACGACCATGTGGTAATAAATAGATTAATAGAAACAGATTAATTTAGATGTAAGAGCTAGCTAGAAGTACACTTAAGCTATTAGCCAAACAGTATTGTAATTAATATAGTTTCTGTGCTGTTATTTTGTGTCTGGATGACTGTAAAAACAAACAAGCAGCTTCTACAAGCAAATGATAATTTTTTTTATAAAAAATCACAAGTAATGGTAGAATTTCTTATAAATTATCAAATTATATTATAATGACTTTATTTATTTTTCTTTGTTTTCAAATAATTGTGCTTGTTTTGTTTTGAGGCTGTTATATCTTCAAGTAACCATGTTATGTGGAACAAATGACCCACTGGAATGTATGTTAGCTGGGAAGTATGGTGGCTGTCTCAAGAGTCCCTGTGGATGCTGTGCTGTGGTGAAGTTCCTGAACATGAAACCTTATGAATATGAAGCATTTGTTATATTCATTGAAAACAATATGATTATATTTTCTAGTATGAGATATTTTTGTCTGAAAGTTTGTATTTTAAACAATGTAAACTCTCACCCTCCTCTCATCATTTTATTATCACTATTTATAGAAGTGGCCATACATATAGTCCAGGAATGTATATTAGCTACAACAACGATATAAAAGCCATCTGTAATATCAAGCATCTTTCTCACTTGCATGGACCAACTTCTAAATCAAGGTCTGTGGTGTTTTGAATGAGAATGGCCCCACAGGCTGATGTTCTTAATGCTTCATTCCTATTGGTGGACTTTTTAGTAAGGATTAGAAAAATGTGGCCTTGTTGGAGTAGGTGTGGCACTGTGTCTAAGGTTTGAGCTTTCAAAAGCTCAAGCCAGGCTCTCTTTCTCTCTTTTCTGCCTCCTGCCTGTCAAACATGGTGTAAGCACTCAGCTGCTGAGCTAGCACCAGGCCTGCCTGCCTGGTGCCACACTTCCTGCCATGAAACCTTCTGAACTAGAAGCAAGTCCCCAAATAAATGCTTCTTTTGTAAGTTGCCTAGGCCATGGTGTCTCATAACACCAGCAATAATTATAACTAAGACAAGATCTAAGCACTAAAGCTCTTAGACTCTCTCCTAAGAAATATGTTGTCAATTATAATAAAGTCTAAATGGTCAGTGACTGTTTTTATAGTACCTTATAATATTCTTCCCAGAAACATGATTTGGTTTATGTCCCATTTCTGTACTCCAGGAATGTTAACCTGAGTTTTCCATTGTTGCAACCTATCACGACCTCACAGATTACTGTTATATTAGCCCCATATGGCCTCAGACTTCTTCTTTGTCCTTTTGACACTATATAGTCAACCCACCTCATGTTTTGTTTTACTTGAGATAGGATTCCAATTCTTAGGAATTGAATATCTGCCTCTTGAAGAAATATGTGACTCTTCTGTTTCTCTGATTATCACTGAGCAATAAAGGGGTGAGCCAGAAACTATGAAAAGACAGAGAGAAGCCTCGCAAGCAAGCTGATAGGCGAAAGGAACCAGCTAGAAAGCCACGTGATTTAAACTACATAAATTTCTGAAGACAAATTTATAGAAATAATAAAGAGTTCAACACCTGATAGAATAGAAAAGATAAAGGAGATTTTTAGAGCTCTTATGTTGCATCCATCCAGACACAGGAACACAGATGACATTCTGAATTTGTTCAAAACAGCTTAACAACACAGTAAAGCATAGCTAAAATTACTATTCCTTTATTGACAAAGTGAAGCAAGGTTGACTTCTTAATAGTAACTCCCTTGCCACTAGAAGATGCTCATGAGGGAGGAAGTAGTGCAAACGAAGAGTTCATGTGTGATGTGGGACTCTTCTGTTTTGTGTTGATTTCATTGGTTAAATAAAGAAACTGCCTTGGCCCTTTAATAGGACAGAAAATTAGGTAGGTGGAATAGAAAGAACAGAATGCTGGAAGAAAGAAGCTGAGTCAGGCAGTCACTATAGCTCTCCTCTCCAAGATGGATGCAGATTAAGATCTTTTGATAAGCCACCACCTCGTGGTGCTACACACACTCATTAGAAATTGGTTAATCTAGATGTGAGCATTAGCCAGTAAGAGGCTAGAACTAATGGGCCAAGCAGTGTTTAAAAGAATACAGTTTGTGTGTATTTTGGGTATAAAGCTAGCCTGTGGCAGGGAGCCCTCCTGGGCGGCGGGAAGTGGCCCGCTGCTCCTATAACACGTGTAGAGCATGACTATCTATGTTATCTATCCAAACTGTCTCTGCTTAAAAATAAACACAGTGCTTTGCTTCAGAAAGAATGTTTGTTCTGAGTGTCCATTCAAATCCCATTTTTCCATCAATTAAGTGATTAAGAGTATTTGTCAAACAGGTGCTTTAATGAACTTCCCTGATGTGTCCAACAATGTGTTTCCAAAGTATCTTAATAGATAGCTTTCTTTTCTTCTCTCATGAAAAAAAAAATGTATAAAAGTATTTTCATGTTGAAACATGCAACTTGGAGTGACTTAGGTCTGTGTCCTTGGGCCATGGTTACTCATATTTGGCTCCAGAAGAAACTATGTCCATCCCTTTTGAAATGAGCCAGGCTTGTGCATCAATAAGAGTGATCAAAATAACAAAACAAGTGGAAGTATCTGCCAATCTCAACACTCATTAAAAAGTTTGTATGATCGTGAAAGGTCTTTTAACTAACACTTCTGTCTAGGCTATCCTTCTAGACACATTAGCTTATTTGCAGGTAGGTAGAACAATTGATAGACTGAGACATATAAACTTCATCAGCAAAGGCAGCACTCAGGGATTAAGAGACTGTGTAAATAGACTATTTGATTAAGTTGTAGAGCCCTAGGGAATAGCCTGGACTCTGGCTATATAAATATACCAGATGGCTAAGCAAATGCTGTGTTGTACTAAGGCTAGGTTTAGTGTAGTAATCTATGTTTACATAGAGCTCTTAAGAGACAGAGTATCCAACTCCTCAAAGCCTAACCAGGTGTTGGCAACATTGGCCTGACATAAAAGTTAAATGAAAACAGACAGAATTTTACAAATTAATATTCTAGAGAATATTTACCTGGTTAACTGTTCAAAATATTTTTGCAATGTGTTCATGTTTTCAAAAGTGGTATTTCCCTAGAAACTTATGAATTCCTGACCCCCATTCAGTTATTTTATGTGGTTCATGCTGCTTCCTCCAGTACAGAATTCATAAATAATATTCACTGCAAAAAATATAAATGAATATGCATTGAAATTCGACACTATTTTGCCTTTTTTACAATTCTCTTTAATTATTATCAATTACCTTAGGTGTGGTTACTTCCCTCTCAAGTGGGAGATATTACAGTTAAGAAAAAAAAAGGTTACATCAAGAAAGAAATTCTTGAGACAGCAACACAAAAATGAATAGAACAATAGGCTTGAGCAGACTATTCACTGAAACACCTCTTTGATAAGGATTTAACAGTTGAAAATGATTGTCTCTTAGCTTCTTCTGAAAAATGCAAAACTATTAGGAAAAATTTGTAAGACACACACATACATATAGTATGATTAACTTCTTTATTTTTATTAAGAAGTCAGGTATTTAAGAATGCTGTAGGATTATCCACCCACTGGGGCATGGCTTCTTATACTATATAAGGCGATGTACAGCATGTATCCTCTCTCCTTTTGGCTGCTGGATTTGGTTTTTGTTCTCTCTTCAAGCAGAAGATTCTGATTTGTGAGTTTACCCCTAAATAAATAACCATCTATTTCTCAATTCTGAGCTAGTGTGGGATTTCTTTTAAGCAACCATTCACATTTGGTGCCCATGTGAATTCAGACTCCACAACTACTGTGTGGATGGCCTAACGGCCTAACCGGTTCATGGCCCAGACAGTCTCCCAACGCTGCGCAATTGGCTTGCTTTTACCTAAGCAGTTTTTGGTAGAATCCCTGCCACAAAGGAGTTTACTGTGTGTGGTAACTTGAAATTTCCCCATAGGGGTGATTTTCTTTCTATGGGATCTTGTAAAAAGTAAAATGATGGTTAAGTTTCAAGATTACTGTCTGGTATAATTGCAAATTGTCTCGGAGTATTTGGTAGGGTTTTATGAGCTTACTATTTGGAGGTCTGGCCAGAACACTGAAAAAAAAATTGCCCTATTTCAGCTAACCAATTTGGGACCATCTTGAGCAGCTGGTACCCAAAACAGGTCTTGTAGTAGCGCTATTAGCATCATGATGTTATATCAACAAGTTGGACTTGTTGTTTTGGGACCCCATCTTCTTTTTCTACTTCCAATGTAGATTAATTCCATGAATGTATCTCTTAGTGTTCTTCTTGTTTTCCAGGTTCTCTGAGATTAATAATTATAGGCTGGTTTTCTTTGCTTTCTGTTTAAAAATCACTTATGAGTGAATACATATAATATCTGTCCTTTTGGGTCTGGGTTACTTCACTCAGTATGATGTTTTCTAGTTACATCCATTTGCCCACAACTTTCAATATGTCATCATTTTTTCGGCTATGTTGTACTCCATTGTGTAAATGTACCACATTTTACTTATCCATTCTTCAGCTGAAGGACATTTAGTTTGTTTCCAGGTTATGGCTATGACAAAAAAAATGCTGCTATGAACATAGTTAAGCACAGGTCCTTTTGGTACGATTGAGCATCCTTTGGGTATATACCCAAAAGTGGTTTGCTGGGTCTTGAGGAAGATTGTTTCCTAATTTTTCTGAGAAATCACCATACTGATATCAAAAGGGGCTATACCAGTTGGCACTCCCACGAGCAATTCAGGAGTGTACCCTTTACCCCACATCCTCTCCAGCCTAAATTGTCAACAGTGTTTTTGATCTTACCCACTCTTACAGGTGTAAGATGGAATCTCAAAATTATTTTGATTTGTATTTCTCTGATGGCTAAATTTGACTATGAATGCGATTGCATGAGTATGTGCCTGCATGAATTTATGTTTACCATGAGCATGCAGCATATACAGATGACCCTAGAGGACATAGTGCATGCAATTCTATGGAACTGGAGTTATAGGGACTATTGTGAGCCAAATAATGCGTGCTGAGAACTGAACCAAGCTTCACTGTAAGAGCAGTTAAGTCAGTTAAGTGAGTTCAACTAAGACATTTCTGTAGTACTTTACACACACACACACACACACACACACACACACACACACACATATATATATATCCATCCACTGTAACATGAGTAACCTACCAGTGACCACACATGCAGCATAAAATAACTTCCCTTCTCCTACAGCTGTCAATTGCCAAAAGGTCCTCAAGGTTAGGCTTTTTCTGTCCCTTTTCCATGAGTATTGGAATGTTCACTATTGATCATCTGTAGATCCTATCAGATAAAAACATGAACACCATCCCAAAAGAATGGTTATCCTTATTGAGACTAGTATGTGCAATGTAGTACATAAGTAGATACCTCTCGCAGCATTAGATCAGTAGAACAAAATGTATCATCCTGTGGTCATTCACTCTACTACACACCTAAGTACTGAAAAGGGTTGGAAATGGTTTCGGACACACTGAACCTATAAATCTAAGGCAGTTTTCTGCATATTATCTGGTGAGGGGTTTATCTTTTTGCTAAAAAGAGATTGCTTAATTATAGTCTCATAAATAGAGTCCAACTTGTTCGGAAAGACCGTATACCACATTCAGATGACTGTGACTAAGAATGTGTGAATAATCTTTACTGATCAAATTTATAGATAACAAAATACACAGCAAAATTACTTTAAATGAATTCATTTTGCCATAAGAAATTATTAGAGACAAAACATTATTTAAAGAGTATGACAGATACTGAATCTATTTAAAATGTTATTTAATAGCTTTAAACAATTGTGCTGTTCAATTTTTAACAATTTATTTTAACAATATAATGTTCTCCTCTTAATCTACTCATAAGATTCCTACAGAAATAACTACCCTTTGAAAAACATTTAAGAACAAAGTGAGTAGACAAAAATGTCCTTCAGTTTTATGCATAGGAGATTCAGTATGGTATCTTGCCTACCCTCATAAGATTCTGCTCTCATTGTGTCTCATTAACTGTCATCTTGGTTCCATAAAGTTCTATGCTGGTGGATGAGGGCAACATTCGTTATGTAATGAGTATAAATGCTACAAACTATTGAGGCAAATTGTTTTGTAAATTCAATGTACGTATTTGAGGTAACTGGTTTTCACTTGTTTCTCCAGATCCTCCAAAGAATGGTCAATTTTCATTAATAAATCAGCAAGAATGATTATTATACAAAAATCTTGAATCTTAGTTCTTTTTCCTCATTTCAAGAAAAAAATGCATATGATATCTCTATACTGGTCAGTTTTTGGCAACTTGAAAATAGAATCCTCTCAGAAAAAAGAACTTAAATTGAGAAAATGCCTGCATGAGATGGGACTACAGTAAAGTGTGTCGGGTATTTTCCTGATTAATGACTGATGCGAGAGGCCTAGCCCACTGCAGGTTTGCCATCCTAGGCATGTGCTGCTGGATTTTATAAAATATCAAGCTAAGGGAGCCATGATGATCAAGCCAGCATTCAGCTTTCCTCCATATCTGCTTTTGTCCCTCCCTCAAGGTTCCTGCACTTACTTTCTTCTATGATGGCTTTCTTTCATGGTTTCCTATGAAGTGGAAGTAGAAAATGAAATGAACTCTTTATATCATAAGTTGTTTTCAATCATGGTGTTTATCTCAGCAAACTATCAAACAAACAAACAAACAAAAAACAACAACAACAACAACAACAACAACAAAAAACAGAACAGGAACTGGTATCAGAGAGAAGGCAACTGCCTTGACAGACTTGACCATGTCCTGTTTGAAAGGGCTGTGAAAGCATTTTTGAGCTTTGGCATAGGCAAGCCCTTGAGTGATTACTTTTTAAAGAGCCATTCTGTGGGAGCTTGAAAGATAAGACTGCTGAGTGAAATGCAGATGATAGAGATCTGGCTTGTGAAGCTTCAGACTAAGGTTTTGAGAATCCCTCAAAGACTACCAGAGCCACTTGTGTGCTATTTGAAAATAAAAATCTGTGATTTCTATTCTTCTAGGGCTGGAAAGTCAGCTGGGATTAGCAAGAGACCAGCACCAAGGAAGCATTAAGCTTTGTTTCGCTGTGACAATTGGTCTGAGTAATCAGCTGTGATTAACAAGAGACCAGCATTGCTAAAGAAAAATCATCTGGAAAGACTCTCCTCAGAGACAGCACTCAGAAGCTGTGGTCCAGAGGGTGCAAGACTGCATCTCAAGTTGGTGGTAATGCTTGGTAATACATATGAGAATCTCACTGGCATTTGTTTTGAGCACACTAAGGAATGATGTAAAAAAGCTGAGGTTTGGCAGCATAAGGCAGCTTTCAAGTCCCTGCAAATAGGCCAGCAGACCACTGTTGAAACTGCATCCTTAGCTGCAGTGAAGCCCCCAGAATAGTTGGAGTCATGGGAGAAACAGTTATGTTACCATGTAGCATAGACAGAGTTCCTTATAGAGGCCATGAAACCATTAGTGACGGCATCAGTTGCAGTGGATCAACAGTAGATAAAAGGACTGTGATTTATCTGCTAAGGGCAAGAGGAGATATGGAACAGATCTGGACTGACCCTATGACACCAGTTGCATGTGTTGTTTGTGAAACAGCCAGAGACATCAAACTAGGAAAGTTTTTAGGAGCCAAGAAGAACATTAGTATAACACAAAGACACTGGGATTTTATATTGCAGGATTTTGGAATTGCTTTGATCTGATTGTACTTCTGTCCTGGTTCTTGGAATCAGAAATATATAACTTGTTTTCCCTTTTACAAGGCACCAAAATAGAGACTTTAGACATCAAAAGAAACAGATGATATTTAAAGAAGCTAAAATTTTAAGGTGTCTGAAATTTTTAAGAACTGTGGGACTTTTAAGATAGACTTTACATTATATTGCAATAATAATATTTTGTGGACAAGCTGGAGAGGAAAAGTTATAATTTAATAGTGATGAATTTGTGTGCCAAGTTACAAGACATAAATTGTGATGTTTTTCTGTCAATTTGATACAAGCTCATGTCATCTGGGAAAAGATAACCTAAATTAAATAAATTTCCATAATATTAGACTATGTGCAGATAGTGGTGCATTTAATTGATTAATAATGGGTGTAGAAAGGCCCATTCCACTGTATGTGGCACCACCAATGTGCATGTGGTCCTGGATTGTAAAAGAAGAGACACTGAGCAAGGCGTGGAGAACAAACCAATAAGTAGCACTCTTCCTTGTCTTTGACTTAGTTTCTGCCCCCAGAAACTGCTAGAGATTCTGCTGTAACTTCCCTTACTGATTGACTATGATATAAAAGTGGAAGATGAAATCAATTCCCCCAAGCTGTCTTTGGCAATGGTGTTTATCAAAGCAATGGAAAGTTAATTAGGGAAATCTCTAAGTCTTCTTTACTTTTGGAGAGATCTGTAACAATCAGTTGCCTCCAACATGAAGAAAATTCACAAAAACAGGCCTTGTCTAATTCATACTACATACTCAGTAACTGGTGTGGTTATTTATAAGAATCATTTTAATAGTCAAGGAACAGTGTATTAATTAGTGTTAAGTCTGGCACTGTGGGAAGAGTAGCATGTTTGGTTTGTTTAGGAAACATGTCTTGAGCAAACTTTAGTATATTAATTAGATTTTAGCAATACAAACAGAAAACAAATTCATTAGTTTGTGAAAAATGATGTAAATTAATTTATGTATTTGTCAATAGATACACACCTTAATTCTCTAATGTAAAAAAGAAAAATAAGTTTGTAATAGTACAGTGTGTTAAGTTTCTTTTGCTGTTAACATGCCATACCAAAAGCAAATGTTCCACTCACAGAAAACAAACAAACAACAAAAGCAGGCAAACCACTAAAAAGTAATGAATAAGTAAAACAACTCTCACACCTCGACTAACCCATTTCTAATAATTTGTGTAGTGTCACGAGGCAGTAGCTTACCAGGAAGATTCTAGCCTACGTCCCTCTTGGGTTGGAGCTTCAATGTGTCTGCCCCAGAGAGGAGCAGCATGGCATCTGGCTCACTTCCCTTCTTCCCAGCATTTTGTTCTGTCTACTCCACCTACCTAATTTTCTGACCTATCAGGCCAAGCAGTTTTCTTTATTGATTAACCAATGAAACAACAGATTGACAATGACCTTCCCACATCATTTCCTGATGAAGGTTCTAAGGTGATATTTAAGAGAATCATTAGTCTAACTATAGGCAAGGCCAGTTCAGACACCCTCTCCACTATTGCTTAGCGTCTTTGCTAGGGTGATCCTTGTGGACTTATGAGCATTTCTCTAGTACCAGGTTTCTTGCCAGCCCCACAATTGCTCTATCAATCAAAATATCTTTCTTTGCTCTCCATCTCTGTCCACAACCTGGCAGGACACCCCACTCTCTAGGCCTTCCTTCCATTCAGGGGCAAAACCCCAAGACCATCCCCCACCTGCATAATGGATAATGGTCAGAAATAAAGATAAACAAAGGAAATTGTATTAAAATTTCTTGTTCTGAAAAAAAAAAAAAGGCCAGGTGGTGGTGGTGCATGCTTTTAATCCCTGCACTTGGGAGGCAGAAGTAAGCAGATCTCTGTGAGTTTAATGTCAACCTGGTTTACACAGCAAGTTCAAGAATGGGCTTCATAGCTACTGAGAAAAACGGTCTCAAAAATTCAAAGAGAGAGAGAGAGAGAGAAAGAGAGAGAGAGAGAGAGAGAGAGAGAGAGAGAGAGAGAGGAGGGGGAGGGGGGAAGAAAGGAAAAGAAAAAAGGAAATTAAATATGATAAATTAGAAAGGTAGATTATTGAATCTACTTTGAAGAGAAAAAGGGAGAATGTAAATATGATAAGATAGAAAGGTTACTTAACTTGCATTTAAAAACAAATATTCATTTTAAATCTTTTACATTGGTTTTACTTTTGTTTATTCTACAAAAATTGTGTATGTTGATACAAATTTAGGATTAATTTTGTTAAAACATATCGTATATACGTTTCTAATCTTGTTCGGGGTATTGTACCTATACAGTTCATTTAACAATGTAATGTAAATTTTTAGCCCTTGAAAATTTTTATTATCAACTGTTTAGGATAATAAAAATATAGGTTAGTAGTTAATCACCTAGTATAATCAAACTTTAGTCACATTAGGTATGTTTTCAGCATCAAAAAAAATATAGTTTAGATAGATAGGTCATCTTCAAACACTTTAGAGATCTACATAATATGGCATTTAAGATGTTTTACTAACCTAGCTTCTTCTTTCTTTTATGAGAATGAGACATGTCACCTCCTGGCAGCACCAATCTACTCCAGAGAAGATAGTGGGCATCAAACAAACTCTACAGGGAGTTTACTTTCTTTGTGCCAACAGTAAGCCACTGGCAAAAAAAAAAAAATGGCCCTTCATTGATTGCTGACATTATGCTGTCCTAATTAGACAAGCAGGACACAAAATATCTTGCCTCACAGAAAAGTCTGTCAAATATGCTAGGTCTATAGGCCAAAGATGGATGCCCCAACATTGCAGAGGAACTTTGAATGATTTTCCAGGCAGCCACCTGTTTCTGTCATTATTCATAGTCTTTAGAAGTCACTTGCTTGCACTTCCTGCTTAGTCAGTTAATATTATTTCCTACTTGGGTCTCTGAGGAAGTTAAAATTAGACAGCCAAAGTTAAATTTACCAGACATAGAAAGCAAGCTATGATGCAGAGTAAATTAGGTATCAAACTTTGGACTCACCAAGATAGGGTAGATATAAAATATTTTCTCTGAATTGTCATATGCAAATGGACTAGGCATTGTTGATGTAATATTACCTGTTTATATTGCATATGGCATATTGTGCTTATTGTATATAGTTTTCTTATATTAATTATAGCCTTCATTTTTATTTAAGACAAAAAGGAAATGCACACACCTTTAATCCCAGTAGCTACACTAGTTGCAATAGAATTTGGGTGCTATATGTCTTTAATCTCAGCCCTCAAAAGAATTTTAAAAAAGGGGGAAGAACAGCTCTCAAAGCAGTCTCATTATGAGATTTCTGGAGGCAGGATCACCATTTAGAACTGAGGTCAAAGTCAAGGTAAGAACCAGTGGATGGTTGTTTTGCTTTTCAGATCTTCAGGTTGAACCCCAATCTCTGACCATGACCTTTTATTAATCATGCCTCAATGAGAGACTCCTGATTTGCTGATTTTATGTACTTTATAACCAGTTTTTATAACAAAATTGTGGTTAAAATGAAAAATCACAAAAACTGAAGTGGAGCCAAAGCTGAATTATAAATATTTTAGTGTGACATAATGTATTTAATGCACCATTTTGTAACCTACATATTATCTCCTTCCATAACAACCACATACATAAGGTAATTTATTCTGCTGAAGTAATAAGTAAAATACAATATATGCACATTTTATTCTTCCTGAAGTGAGCTATTGATCAGACTCTAGACCATTTTAGCCCTCACAGAATATGGCAGTCTGAATCATGACTTTTAGTAGCAGTTATATAGGCTTACATATAAACTTCTCCCTCGAAAATTGTTCCGTGGCAGCATATATCTTGTGTAAGCACTTATCACCTTCCCATGTCAGTTGTAACCTTCTCTCCAGGCTTCTGGGTTAAGTACTAAAATGTACAGTGATAAAAACAATTTCTATCACTCTGTCAAACTCTGCTGGCAGAACCTGTACCTTAAACTTGCTTTTAACTCTAATAATGAACTGTGTGAGCAAGAAAAAATATGATTCAATATCCAATTTAATTGGTTAACTAACTCACCTCACAAGAGTATCTTTATGTTGGCTTTATAAATCTGGATAAAGGAAGACAGTAAAAATAATGGTCTATAGAACTGTTCTTAACAGAACAATAATTTTTATATAAATCCTATTTCTCCATAAAGTAATTCAGATTGATTACAATTCGGTTCTCTGACAACATGACTCTTCTTTGAAAAGTAGTATTTTCTGTATTACATCTTTCTGTTGGCATTAGTTTGGTGATTTGTAGATGCCCAGACATAAAATATTTTCTGCACTGTGGAATGTTCTATAGGTATACTTAGAAAAAAAAAAACTCTTTTAAATGTGCACTTATGGGCTATATCAGCTAAAGTATTGATTCAATACAGGATTCATAATGCCGATCAGCATTCAGAGTTAGCAGAACATAGCCAAGTGCTATGTATCCACAGTCATTCTCAGCCAGAACATCAGTCTTGACTGCAAGAGTAAACAGACTGTCACACAGTGCTACCATGAGATCCCTGATGCACCACTACTTAAAGTTCTAGGAAAGACATTTGATATGACCTGAGGTTGTCCCTTATCAGATGACCAGATGACTGTAGGCACGCATAAGCATAAAAAACAGAGTCCTACTTCAACAGGGATATTGTGCTTCAATAGACATGAAGGCTGCAGTGACTATAAGTGGCATCAAGTTAGCATCATATTAGTATTAAATTATTATTTATTGATAGATTTTTTAAATTGTATTAAAACAATTTTCAACTAAGATCTAAAAACCTGTTATGAGAAATATGGAGGATGCATGCAAAGAGAAATAGTGGAAATATGTTTCATCAGTCTGCAATAGAGAGCATATCCCATTGCTATGGCTTTGCATGCCTAAGCCTTCGGGATAATCATATAAACAGGTCCTCTAAATGTGACCTGGGTGAGTTACAGAGAACTTAGTTTAGTATACCTCCATACAGTATTGCGGCTTGCTTAGTTTAACTTTAACTGCTTATTGTTATTCTATGAAATAAAATCATTACGTAATGATAATGATATATTTAGCACTATGAAATGTTAAATAGTAGTAATATTTTTATTATTCTGATTGCTTTTCTTCATTGCCTAAAATATACCCCATATATTTTTATCAAATACCAAGTATATTATAAAAGAAAAATATTCTTAAGTTATATATAAAATCTTGAAGTAACCATTACAATGTATTAAATAAAGAATGTGATATCAGAAGCTTTTAGTACGGAGAGAAATTACTTTAACTGATATATAAAGTTATAACATAAAAATAAAAAAACTGTAAATTTTAATACCGTATATACTTTTTCAAGTTTCATGACATGTAAATGGTTTAAAAGATAAAGCTGTACTCTGCTGAGGCTGAAAAACCATGTCTGTCTTTATGAAGGATAGACTTTGTGGAACCATGTTATCAAGCCTGCTTAGAAACTCAGGCAGGCATATCTCCTGAGCCACTATTTATAAAAGACTACTGTCAGATTCTAGCCGAAAGATGGGTGGTGACAGATGTGTTAGCCACACAGATGATAAGAATCATTACACTTCTGAACCAAATCATTACACTGCATAACTTTGATTCAGCCAAGATGTCAATAAAATATTTAACAGAAAATGGCAAGGTTTTTTCCTATATGCTTGTGTGTGTGTGTGTGTGTGTGTGTGTGTGTGTGTGTGTGTGTGTGTGCATCGACATGCTGGATTTGGGAATATACATGCCCCATAGCATACCTTCCACAGACCAAGCATGGAGGTAAAAAGAAATCTTCCAGGAATTCATTCTTACCTTCCACATTTTGGAAGGAGAGCCTCTCTTGTTTCTGTTGATGCATTAGGTAAGCCCCACTTCTCAAGAGATTCCAGCTAGTTCTCCTGTCTCTTCCTGCCATCTGGCAGAAGGAATTTTAGGGTTTTGGTGTGCAACACCACTTTCAGGTGCTTTAATAGGTTCTAGAGATAAAACTTGGGTCCATAACACTACACATAACACTCAGCTTCTGCCTGCTGAGACACCCTCTTGCTGTAGCTATGGAGTTTTTGTACTTTTCCCCTGTCTGGAATAGTTTAGAACTATTCACATGAAGTCTTGTGCTTCATCAACTTTGTGAAGAGTTGATAAATACTATAGCAGAAATTATGGTTACTATTCATACATTCTTACTTATCATTTTCTCTTAGAAATTGAAGATTGATTAAAGTTGTTAAGGCTTGGTCAAGAAATATTTCATGTAAATTTTTGATAGATAAAGTATAGAAAGCAATTTTAAGTCCTACCTGAGGACTTACTCTGGGGATGTCATTTTAGTATTGCTTTTCCCAGCAAAAATGCTATAAAATACCATAAAGTATTTGTTATTACCATATACTAATGAAAGAATATTAAGAAAAGGTAGAGGTTTTTGAGATGGAAATTTGTTTTATACTTTGTTAAATCTAGCATTTTATTATTGTAAAGTACCAGTCTAAAGAACAATATGATTAATACCTACATAGAATCTCATGTATTTTAGAATAAATAAACTAATACTGTAAAATTTTTATCTATATTACTTAAAAGATGGACTAAAATTGTATCTCACTTAAAGAAAACAGATAAAATAATAAGGAGGGGGGAAAAGAAGAAGTGTTGGTAAATTATCTGCTTTAGGTGTAGTGGGTACTTCTAAGATCTCCCTTTAGAAGAGTCTCTTGGTGACAGTTTGAACCAGCTCAGCCTTCTGAGCATGCCATGCCTGAGCTGCCAGGGCACCCACTCTGGACTGTGACAGAGCCATGGTAGTGTCCCTAGAGTGAACATGCTATTTGTGCTCTATAGTGATCATTCTTGCCTTATGACCATTTATTGGCCACAGAGAGATGACTCCAGAGCTTTACTCAACACAAGCTTCTCTGTATTTTTTTCTTCTTTTTGTCCACAAGTTTTGTACCATCTGCAAAGTTGTTGGCTGCCCAGGGCTCACCTTCTATCTATCTCTTTTTACATAGGTATTTCTCCAAATAAACCTTTACAAGTCAAACCCTGGCCTGCCTGTCATTAGGATAATTAGTATCCTAATTAATTTTGTAAGTCTAAAATTGGGTTACCACTGGTAGGTTGATGGTAGAAGATACAAAATAATTCACACTAGTTCAGAATTATTTATAATAAATGATTGTATATTTTGGGGAAACTCACAGATCACTGTCCTAGATCACAGTCCTCTTCATGAATGGGGAGCAGGAACATAATGTCAGAAGCAAGAGAGCTAGCATACAGTTTATAACTGCATTTATAGTATAAGAGACCATGCCCATGTGGACTGGTATCTTAAAGTCTAGTGGCCAAAGGATCTCATGCAGCACCTCCCCCTTTGGTTTAAATAAGAGAGCTCCAAACCCAATACAAAACTATGTATACTTGGACCAGATATCAAGTATAAAGTTAAAATTAAAACCAGCATAAATAATATTAAGCAATGAACATATGCTAAATGTTTTAACCAACATTCTATCCTAAGGAGTCTAAGTCTTGTATTGGAAATGGCTTGGCTTGATCATAAGAGAATGGTAACTATGACTATCTAGTCTTCAACCCCATTGAAGGCCTGAAAAGGGATATAATATTATTTGAGTAGACAGGAAGTTCAGTCAAGGAGCTTCCAAATTGTATAGTAGATGGCAAAAACAACTGGTTGCCTGAGCAATCACCCAAAGTCTCATTTGCATTGTTGAAACAACCAATTTTGGCTAAGGCCTAGAGTAACAGACCTAGAGTAACAGACAGACAATTTTCAGACTTAAGAACATTTTCAGAACCATCTTACCCTGACTTAGCAATGTTTGGCAGTCTTTTTTCTTGTATCCTGTTTGTCCTGTCCAGACATTGTGTACTTTGTCAGTGGTCAAAGCATGGGCAATTCCTTGCCCAAAAGGCCAGTTGTGCCAAGAAGAAAACAAACTCCAAGTGGAGTGTCTTTGGTGCTCAACACTCACTTAAGAATAGATCAGTGCTGCCAGAAGCAAATATGTCTCACATCAACAGAATCCTAAGTTATTTAAATGCCATGTTCTACAGATCTTTGAAGTGGTTGAAGTTTACCTATCTATGCAGAATACAATTTCTATATATCTAAAGAACCTAATTGGTCTGACTAAAAGTATAGCAAACATGAATGATTATTGGCCTATAATATTTAGTACCTATATAGCTTAAAGAATAAGACTTCATATCAGAATATTAAACAATCTTTAAACAACTGTTCAGTAAAGAGGACAATGACCTCAAAATATAAACAATGTATAAATATCTTGATCAGAGGTAGAAATATATAATACAATATGATAAATATATCCTAAACTTTTATCAATATAAAAATGTCTTAAACATATGTAGAAACATGCATCTGACAAAATAACTTTTTAAACCGGGCGATGGTGGCACACCCCTTTAATTCCAGCACTCGGGAGGCAAAGGCAGGCGGATCTCTCTGTGAGTTCGATACCAGTCTGGTCTACAGGAGCTAGTACCAGGATAGGCTCCAAAACCACAGAGAAACCCTGTTTCAAAAAAAAAAAAAAAAAAACTTTGTATAGATGTACAAACATTGTAAACAGAAATAAGAGCATATTCAATATAACAAATATAATTTGAACTTGTATCAATATATAAAACTGTTACACTATAAATTTCCATAAATAATAGTTTACAAATATTCACTCTGTTAATCACTATTATTATTATTATTGTGAATAAGCTCACACTAAATTACCTATTACCCCATTCAATACTCCCTCTTTTTTAAAAAAAAATCTCTGGATCTCTTAATCTCAGGGTCTTGGGTTCATGTTCCATGTTGGGTACCAGATGTTGGCAAAAGATACAAAATAATCTCACACTAGTTTGGAATTATAATAAAGGGTTATTTATTTAGAAGAGACTCACAGATCACTGTCCTAGAACAGAGTCCTCTGCACGAATGGGGAACCAGAACAAATCTAGCAGCCAGAAGCAAGAGCCAGAAACAAAAGAGCGAGTGCACATTTTAGAGCTGCCTTTATAGTAGAAGAGACCACACATAAGTAGGCTGATATCTTAAAGACTATTGGCCAATGGAGCTCCTGCAGCAGTAAGTTAGTAGTAATTGGGAAATATTATCTGAAAAAAATATTAAATACTCTTTTATTTGCATGTGTAATGCAGAAAAAACTCTGCTGAGAAAAGTGAAGAAACATACCCACAAAACAATTGTAGTAAACAGCCATGAGAATTGCACATATTTTAAAGAAAACATCTATTTGAAGATAATTTAAAAAGTATTTGAAAAACAAATTTTTTAATGACGATTACAAAACATAAGAAATAGAAAACCCAAGTTTGATCTTTGTGCTATTTGTAAAACCAGATTTTTTCTTGAAAATTGAGTCATTCGTTAGTAAGGATATATTAAAATCTGGTTTTACAAATAGCACAAAGATCAATCACCACTTATTTTAAACTGGGATGAAAGGATAATATTAAATTTAGACAAACTATGTAACTGGAATCTCTTTACTGACTGTAAGTTGAACACAGCCCTAACATGCTGCTTCACACAAAAGATTAAAAATTGGAAGTCGCCATGTTTTTCCCACTCCAGATAGACACAGGTTAAGATCCTCCCTGGTAAGCCAACTCATGGGCTACACAGAATATTAGAAATGGGTTAGTACAATATGTAAGAGCTAGCCAATAAGAGGCTGGAACTAATGGGTCAGGCAGTGTTTAAAAGAATACAGTTTCCGTGTAATTATTTCGGCTAAAGCTGCCATGCAGGCAGCTGGGTGCCAGGAACGTAGCCCAGCCGCCCCTAATTCAACAGAGTGGCACCCAGACGTGATGGGCTAAATCCACTTAAAAACTTGAGAAGGCTTAAAAATAAGGGAGATAGAGAGTTTAACACAGATTTTTGCTGTTTGTTGGTGGCGTGCTGTAGAGAGATTCCTGATTCAGCAACAGCAGCAAAAAAA